>NW_006799950.1:3062420-3069683 GCF_000485575.1 Poecilia formosa
TATATGAAAATTACTTTGCTTATTCATCTGGAAAACAGAAATAACTTTTTGGTGTGAGACAGGGGAACAAAAGGATTAGGTGTTCTTTTTATTTTTATTTTTTGCTTGCAGCACATGCAAATACCTGATTTCCACTTTAGCTATGAACAGAAAGCTAAAAGTTATTACAATTAATTACAGAAAAATGGTTCTTGTCATATACAGATAAGTGTAAAAATTATGATAAATTTAGTGGCGATACTAAGATGATTTAAAAAAAAAAATAACAAAGCTCTATGGCTGAAGAGGAGACATTTATGACGCAACAGTGATGATGATGATGATGATGATGATGGTATGGCTGTCAACGCTAAAAAAAAACAACAAATCTACGCCGATGATGAAGACAGATCTGCATTGCTCAACACTCCATCAAGTGTGCCCCCATTGTGTTCGAGCAAGAGCCGCCTTTCATTACTCTTCATTGAGCCAATGAGTTTGACGGTAGAAGAAAAGGTAGAAAGTCCCCTCATTTTCCTTCCCCATCTCAAAAAAAACAAAAAAACAACTGAAATCAATTCCATCTATTGGACTGTGCTCCCTGACTTGCTGCTCAGCCTGCTATTGATGCAGCTCGCATACAAACCTGACACCTCTTTAGCTCGCTTTTGTTAGCCCTTCATTGTCCATGCCATATGGCTAGTGAGAAGGCTGCAGTGTGTGCGTATGTGTGACTGTGTGGACCTGGGGGGTCACGGGAGGGTTATAGGGGGGGCTGACCTGCTCACAAAGACTCCCTACCCCATCAGTGAGCTCCATGAATACATGGGGACAAACAACGCTGAATGGCAGAGCAGAAGCCACGGAGAAGTCGACGCTGGTGGGAGAAAGGGACAGAGTGGGTGTTGAGATAGGGCATTAGCAAGATGGATGTTTGGGGGGGGGTGGAGGATTAGAAAAACCAGAGAAAATGAAGCAGACAGGGGGTAGATGGAGAGAAGTGTAGGGTCAGAGCTGTGATTAAATTGAGAGCTGGGAAGAGAGCACGTAAGATATAAGCAAAAAAAAAAAAAAAAAACGTGCTTACAATGGCTTACAAGTGTGTGGGGCTCTATTGGAGTGTGTGATTGTGGCTTTGAGTTACCTGCTGAGTTCTGTGTGGTTGTGAGGGATAAGAGGTGATCCCTGTGCCACAGGGATCTACAATAGGCCAGCAGGTCTCTCCCTGTGTGAGGACAAGGCTCTCAGCGTCCTATGCAAGTGCCTGCGTGTAGGAGTGTGTGTATCCCAGCAGGCTGCTCTCTATAGGAAAACTTGTCTGTGGTCCTGAGAGATTCTCATTAACTACATCTGACAGCCAAAGCAGGGAGCACACAGTGAGGTAGCAGGTCAGGAAGCGTTACCAACTATCCTCGGATTGCTTTTGAAGTTTCCGTGCAAAATGTGTTGCTTCTGTCCTGTTTTGTGTACTGGAGTGATTTCAAAACACTATGGTATTAGTGAAAGCGATAAAACACACGTTTCTAATCCAGTAGTTTCTCACTTTGATGCAGACAATAAATAGTATTTCCTTATAAAATGCCTGTGGATGCAATATCTTGCAAAGGCATGAATGCCCCAAGAACTTATTGTTACATTTAGGGCAGCTGTGGTTTGCTGGGAGGAGTAATCATCTTGGAATTAGAACGCTGTGGGTTTGATTCCAGTTTTCTCTCCAACAAAATGCTGAAGCGTATCTTGGTAAGTCATTTGTTCTGTCATCACCCTGGAGTAGTCAGTATTACAAAAAAAAAAAGTGAAATTAGAATTCTGTCTACTTACTGTTTTATCTACTTGAAATCTCTCGTCAATTCTAAAAAAGCTTTTCTGTCCTAAAGCAAAAAAAAAAAAAAAAAATCTACTTCACGGCCACCACTTTTTTTTTTCACACTGAGTTTGTTTCTCACTCTGAAACTGCAACAAAATTCAGTTTTATCTCTTTTATCTCAACAGAGCCTCTCTTTCTGAATTCTTTTTTTTTTCATCTCCTGCATGGCTTGAGACAAACTTCAGGAGATGAATCATCTTGGTTTTTTTTTTTTTTCAACATATTACAAATGCAAATTTGTGAAAAGTGCAACTAATTTCTGTTCTGTTAACAGATTTTTCCACCTGAGCAGTGGCTATTTGCAGCACCTCTAAAGTTACCATGAACATCTTGGCTGCTTCTCAGCTTCTCTGCTTAGGTTGTTTTGGTGGGTTTGCAGTTGTGCCATCCTCCATGTTGGTTGATCATCCAATCAGATTAGATGTTCTAAGAATCTTCTTTTAGAACTACACTCTGCTTTACACTTCTCCACAACTTTATTTCTGACCTGTCGGCTCTGTTATTTGGCTTTCATTACATGTTTTATTTTTTTATTGCATTATCCATAAGTGGACTCTATCATATTTATGCAGTTATTTTGTTTGATGTGTCCCATAAGATACCAATACAATTTAACTAGGCTTGTGAGGTGACAACACGTGAAAAAGTTCAAGCGGTAGAAATACTTTTTCAGGGCACCGAAGTTCAACTTAAACCCTTTAAACCTATGCGGATAATTACAGATAAGCGAATATCTGCAGTGTCTACTTGCAATTTAAATGAGACCAACAAAGTAAAACTGCTTTGACTGATAAGTTCTTCTGATTTGCCTAATAGCACATATACATGTCAGGCTCTCTGACTTCAGTGACAGCAAGCGGCTAAAGGATTGCCAGACGGCGAGAAGTACTAAGAACAGAAAATAGGGCAAGCCAAAAGCAATAGAGGCATTAGGGATTGCTGCCAGTTCTGCTCCCAGTAACCTAGTGCAACCATCACCACAGTTACTCCATAATGGTCACACTATTACAAGACATTGCATAAGATAGATGCTACTACAAGGGGGCATTATCACCACACCAAGAGAGCGCTATCTGCTTATTACGTGTGTATGTATCTGAATTTGATGGGGTTGGCAGAATGTGTTTGAAAGTGGGACAAGATGATCTGAGAGATGAGAGCTGGGAGAATTGCAGAGAGGTGTGATTGTGCTTCATCATCTCTGTGCGTGTGTGTGTGTGTGTGTGTGTGTGTGCCATAGTGAGCTGCCCTCTATTTAGAATGGATGGTTTACACTCTGGAGTCATAACAGAGCACCATGGGGAAACAAAAGCGCCTTTCACATTCACAGCCTCAGCTTCTAGTTGCTACCCCTGTCTCATTGAGATCAGTTTCCCTTCTCCATCTTTTTTTTTTTTTTTTTTGAACGTCATTGTCTTACAACGCTAATGTATTGATTCTGGACTAAAACAAATGATTTGGTTGGCAATGGCTGTCATTTTCTTTCCTCTGGATTGCATTGCCCTTCCATATCTCTGCTTGGCTATCATCTGTTTTCAAAGCTCCTGCCTCTAAATTTTTCTGTTTATTTTTTATTTTTTTTTTTTTTTTTTGCATTTCTCTAGCTCCAGTTTTCCACCAGATCCCCACTTCCTACCACCACCCCTCCTCGTCACATCTGTTTCCATGGACCTGATCCACCAGCGTGAATGCCAGCATCCTCCTCCCTATTATTAGCAGAACACAACTCTCCGACCGTTCACCTCCCTGACTTCTGCTGCCTTTTGTCATGCAGACTTGCTTGAGCCCAGTGGCTCTTTTACAGTGAACAAAACCCAACATTGCTAAATAGACAGCAGAACAGTTGGTCGGTTTATTGTCTCGCTCAGAGAGCATGTTTGCACTGCTGCTTTGGGTATTTGTGAATGAGCATATGTGCATGTCTGAAGTGGTCATTTGTCTACACCAAAATGACATAATGAACCCTTCTGCTCTGCAGCAGAGAAGAAGCTTTTTTTTTTCTTTTTTTTATTTATTTTTTTGCTTTTATTCACCACAACAATATTAAAGACTCCCCCCCAGCCCCCCTCTGTGATGACACATTTGCTGCTGGCTTTATCCTTATGAAAAAATTCACTACGTGACATAATGAACCCTTCTGCTCTGCAGCAGAGAAGAAGCTTTTTTTTTTTTTTTTTTTTTTTTTTTTTTTGCTTTTATTCACCACAACAATATTAAAGATTCCCCCCCAGCCCCCCTCTGTGATGACACATTTGCTGCTGGCTTTATCCTTATGAAAAAATTCACTACGTGAAGACAGATACGTCAGGCTTCATACTTTGGTGGGTAAAGGAGCTTATTAGGAGTAAAACGAGTCAAAATTGGGTCAAGACTTGTTTGATCTTTGTAAATGCAGGGGCCAAGGCAGTCAACTGCTTAGACCTTATCATAAGAAATGTCTTGGCATGTATGTGCACACACTCACGTGCACACACACCACAACTGGAAGCTAATTAGAACAGCATCCATTTCACGTTATGCTCTCTGCGACTGTACTGTAAGCAAACGCAGAACACCGGTTTTCTTTTCAGCAAAGTAATCCAAAGTAATCTAATTAACTGTTGTCAACTCCAAAAGTTGTCCTAAAATGTAACCCATACAAAGAACACATTCAGAATTACACCATGTTGTTAAAGGTTGTTATCGTGGATTGTTACCATAATAAAAAAACAAAAAAACAAAGGGATACCATTACTAACTTGATGTGCATAAGCATTTATTAAACAAATAAAAGCGTAATGTGCTACTTATCTCATTAGCTGTTATAAGTTTAAGTTTTAAGTTGAGTGTGCCTGAGCCAGTGGTATCCTTGACATGCTTGTTGGTGAAATAATTTCTGAAAAGACAGATTTCATAGACAGATCATAGAAGTGCCATGCGCCACAGATGAACCTGCTCTGCAAGAACACTTTCCAAATTGACAATTTTGAATGAAACACGACCCACATTCCATGATGAATTACAAAAATGTGGAGGTGCACAACCAGATACAAGGACAGTGTCGTAGCTACAAGTATCACTGTAACAGGTGTCCATATATATATAAAACAACTATATTAAACACTCTTAAGCTTCAGGCTTATAAAGCACTGGGGGGAAATCCTAAAGTTCATTTGAGTTTTAAGCCCTAAATCAACTTATTTTGAAGAAATAAAGATGAACTTTTTCATTTTACTCAGCAGCGTTTTGGCAATTTGGCTTAAGTTTAAAATGAGTAATTAAACGGAGTTTAGAAAATAACACTTGTCTGCTGTTTTTTGTAATGCAATTGCAGCTAACATAATTAAAGACTAACGTGTAAAAAAAAAAGAAAAAAAGAAATTGCCACATTTGCTTATGGGAGAGTTGCTATATTGCTTTCATCTGAAATAACACTTTCTTACTGGTTTTCTAAAATGCTGTGCTGGGGAAAAAAAGCATTCACATAGTAATGGAAAGCAGAGCTAAAACAGAATTCAGTGAGCAGTTTGGACTCTGAAATATTTGTGGAACTAAATGTGGCATCAACTGTAAACAAGGCGCTTTATGAGTCGATAAAATGCCATTGAGCTTCAATCGGGGGAGAATCAGTAGACTTTGATGATGATAACTATTAGGCAGCTGTGACAGAATTGAACCGGGAAAAAAAAAATAAAAAATCATTTCACAAGAGGCGGCAGGATTCAAGTGTTATGCAGTGGCAAAAGGCTTACAGGAGGTCTTAAATCACAATGATGCTTTGTCACATTCCGTCACATTGCATGGCAGACGTTTGTGTCACATAATGTATGGCAAGTCACAACAAAAGCCATGATTGTGAAGTTGAAGTAAAAGAAAAAAAAAAAAACATATGGTGTGCAAAGTGTTTTACAATTAAATATCTGTTACCTGGTCGTTCCATTGGATCTTCACTCTTTTATTTCAAGCACTTTGTTGTGATGTACAGAACAAACATTTGTGGAAATGTTACCACTGTCCAAATATATAGGGACCTAATTGCATGTTGTAACAGTCACGTTAGCCATGCGTAACTGCCTTAAGCAATCATATTTGCTAAAATGAAAGTTAAAATGAAATGAGTGCAGTCTAGGCCAACGTCTTTTATGACATTTCATATAAAGATTGCTCAAACTCTAAAGTACTTTAGCAAAACTTAAAATTAGTTTTTTGTGCTCTAAGAACAGTGAGTATGGCACTGCGATGACACTGCTCTAATTTCCTCTGTGAAAGTCAATTTCACTATCGCGTTTTCTTGATGAAGGCGTCCTTCGAAAACCATCAAAATGATTTCAGAATACAGTCATTCCAGATCGTGTGTGCAGTCCGTACCTAAAATCTTTCTTTTTTTTTAAAATCTCTCACCTGCTTGTGATGTGTTATGCTTTACTCTCCTGTACTTTTTTTTCTAATAAAAACCAGTTGTCTTTTGTGGCTTAACAAAGACACGATGAGCACCTCATTGGTGCTTTGACAAACACAGGGACCCGCTCTGAACTCTGAGAAAGAAAAACAGACCCATCTCACTGTGTGTGTGATGAATATACTCATGTGAGATATATTCACTCGTACAAACACACTCACACATACTGTAAGAAAAGACACATTGTCCAAATTATTCTTTGATTCCCCCCCACCCTCTTTCGGTCTAATCAATTTCTCCTCTTTCTGTATCTCTCTCCAGCTTTATCTCTATTTGCCCTTCAACTTTATATTGCTCATTCTTCCTTTTTCTCTCTCCTTTTACCCAGTCTTTTTTTCTCCCCTCTCTGGTTTATTTTGTGCATTAAAATTCCACTCCACTCTCCAATCCTCCCACCCACATCTACCCCCTCCGTTTTACTGAAAGCAGGAATGATACACTGGGTTTAAGCTAAATTCCTTGTCTGTCTCACTAATTGCTTGCTAAATGCATGATGGAGAAAATCATTTTCAGCCAGCAGTGGAGTGAAAGAGCCTTTCAGCATTGTTCCGGTCGTCAAGGCAACGCAATTAAAAAGCCACCAAGAACAAATGTGCACTCAGGATAGGAAGGTTTTAGCACAGGCATCTCAGCCGCTCCCTCATTCTCTTGCTTTGTTTTACTTTCTTTTCTTTTTTGAATTTCTAATTTGGTCCGTGTTTTGCTTCTATTGTCAGTTTTAAACAGCTGTGTTCTTTATTTTTCTTAAAAAAAAAGACATTTCTTCAAACTTAAAAAAAAAAGATATCTTCCCTTTTGTAAAGACAGTATTGAAGGAGCAAAATGACAAGCTGACAAATTTATTTTTACAACAAATTAGAGCATTTGTAACGTAGCGCTTTGACGAAACAATAATAATCCATTAAAAGAGACTGGTTAGAAGATGAATTGTCCGTGTTTGTTGTTTCTGCACTGTCATTCCAAAGTAAAATTCACTTCA
>NW_006799950.1:3069693-3075245 GCF_000485575.1 Poecilia formosa
AAAAAAAAAAAAAAAAAAAAAAAATCTACTTCACGGCCACCACTTTTTTTTTTCACACTGAGTTTGTTTCTCACTCTGAAACTGCAACAAAATTCAGTTTTATCTCTTTTATCTCAACAGAGCCTCTCTTTCTGAATTCTTTTTCTCCTGCATGGCTTGAGACAAACTTCAGGAGATGAATCATCTTGGTTTTTTTTTTTTTTCAACATATTACAAATGCAAATTTGTGAAAAGTGCAACTAATTTCTGTTCTGTTAACAGATTTTTCCACCTGAGCAGTGGCTATTTGCAGCACCTCTAAAGTTACCATGAACATCTTGGCTGCTTCTCAGCTTCTCTGCTTAGGTTGTTTTGGTGGGTTTGCAGTTGTGCCATCCTCCATGTTGGTTGATCATCCAATCAGATTAGATGTTCTAAGAATCTTCTTTTAGAACTACACTCTGCTTTACACTTCTCCACAACTTTATTTCTGACCTGTCGGCTCTGTTATTTGGCTTTCATTACATGTTTTATTTTTTTATTGCATTATCCATAAGTGGACTCTATCATATTTATGCAGTTATTTTGTTTGACGTATCACATAAGATACCAATACAATTTAACTAGGCTTGTGAGGTGACAACACGTGAAAAAGTTCAAGCGGTAGAAATACTTTTTCAGGGCACCGAAGTTCAACTTAAACCCTTTAAACCTATGCGGATAATTACAGATAAGCGAATATCTGCAGTGTCTACTTGCAATTTAAATGAGACCAACAAAGTAAAACTGCTTTGACTGATAAGTTCTTCTGATTTGCCTAATAGCACATATACATGTCAGGCTCTCTGACTTCAGTGACAGCAAGCGGCTAAAGGATTGCCAGACGGCGAGAAGTACTAAGAACAGAAAATAGGGCAAGCCAAAAGCAATAGAGGCATTAGGGATTGCTGCCAGTTCTGCTCCCAGTAACCTAGTGCAACCATCACCACAGTTACTCCATAATGGTCACACTATTACAAGACATTGCATAAGATAGATGCTACTACAAGGGGGCATTATCACCACACCAAGAGAGCGCTATCTGCTTATTACGTGTGTATGTATCTGAATTTGATGGGGTTGGCAGAATGTGTTTGAAAGTGGGACAAGATGATCTGAGAGATGAGAGCTGGGAGAATTGCAGAGAGGTGTGATTGTGCTTCATCATCTCTGTGCGTGTGTGTGTGTGTGTGTGTGTGTGTGCCATAGTGAGCTGCCCTCTATTTAGAATGGATGGTTTACACTCTGGAGTCATAACAGAGCACCATGGGGAAACAAAAGCGCCTTTCACATTCACAGCCTCAGCTTCTAGTTGCTACCCCTGTCTCATTGAGATCAGTTTCCCTTCTCCATCTTTTTTTTTTTTTTTTGAACGTCATTGTCTTACAACGCTAATGTATTGATTCTGGACTAAAACAAATGATTTGGTTGGCAATGGCTGTCATTTTCTTTCCTCTGGATTGCATTGCCCTTCCATATCTCTGCTTGGCTATCATCTGTTTTCAATGCTCCTGCCTCTAAATTTTTCTGTTTATTTTTTATTTTTTTTATTTTTTTTTGCATTTCTCTAGCTCCAGTTTTCCACCAGGTCCCTGCTTCCTATCACCACCGCCGCCGCCCCCTCCTCGTCACATCTGTTTCCATGGACCTGATCCACCAGCGTGAATGCCAGCATCCTCCTCCCTATTATTAGCAGAACACAACTCTCCGACCGTTCACCTCCCTGACTTCTGCTGCCTTTTGTCATGCAGACTTGCTTGAGCCCAGTGGCTCTTTTACAGTGAACAAAACCCAACATTGCTAAATAGACAGCAGAACAGTTGGTCGGTTTATTGTCTCGCTCAGAGAGCATGTTTGCACTGCTGCTTTGGGTATTTGTGAATGAGCATATGTGCATGTCTGAAGTGGTCATTTGTCTACACCAAAATGACATAATGAACCCTTCTGCTCTGCAGCAGAGAAGAAGCTTTTTTTTTTCTTTTTTTTATTTATTTTTTTGCTTTTATTCACCACAACAATATTAAAGATTCCCCCCCAGCCCCCCTCTGTGATGACACATTTGCTGCTGGCTTTATCCTTATGAAAAAATTCACTACGTGAAGACAGATACGTCAGGCTTCATACTTTGGTGGGTAAAGGAGCTTATTAGGAGTAAAACGAGTCAAAATTGGGTCAAGACTTGTTTGATCTTTGTAAATGCAGGGGCCAAGGCAGTCAACTGCTTAGACCTTATCATAAGAAATGTCTTGGCATGTATGTGCACACACTCACGTGCACACACACCACAACTGGAAGCTAATTAGAACAGCATCCATTTCACGTTATGCTCTCTGCGACTGTACTGTAAGCAAACGCAGAACACCGGTTTTCTTTTCAGCAAAGTAATCCAAAGTAATCTAATTAACTGTTGTCAACTCCAAAAGTTGTCCTAAAATGTAACCCATACAAAGAACACATACAGAATTACACCATGTTGTTAAAGGTTGTTATCGTGGATTGTTACCATAATAAAAAAACAAAAAAACAAAGGGATACCATTACTAACTTGATGTGCATAAGCATTTATTAAACAAATAAAAGCGTAATGTGCTACTTATCTCATTAGCTGTTATAAGTTTAAGTTTTAAGTTGAGTGTGCCTGAGCCAGTGGTATCCTTGACATGCTTGTTGGTGAAATAATTTCTGAAAAGACAGATTTCATAGACAGATCATATAAGTGCCATGCAGCACAGATGAACCTGCTCTGCAAGAACACTTTCCAAATTGACAATTTTGAATGAAACACGACCCACATTCCATGATGAATTACAAAAATGTGGAGGTGCACAACCAGATACAAGGACAGTGTCGTAGCTACAAGTATCACTGTAACAGGTGTCCATATATATATAAAACAACTATATTAAACACTCTTAAGCTTCAGGCTTATAAAGCACTGGGGGGAAATCCTAAAGTTCATTTGAGTTTTAAGCCCTAAATCAACTTATTTTGAAGAAATAAAGATGAACTTTTTCATTTTACTCAGCGTTTTGGCAATTTGGCTTAAGTTTAAAATTAGTAATTAAACAGAGTTTAGAAAATAACACTTGTCTGCTGTTTTTTGTAATGCAATTGCAGCTAACATAATTAAAGACTAACGTGTAAAAAAAAAAGAAAAAAAGAAATTGCCACATTTGCTTATGGGAGAGTTGCTATATTGCTTTCATCTGAAATAACACTTTCTTACTGGTTTTCTAAAATGCTGTGCTGGGGAAAAAAAGCATTCACATAGTAATGGAAAGCAGAGCTAAAACAGAATTCAGTGAGCAGTTTGGACTCTGAAATATTTGTGGAACTAAATGTGGCGTCAACTGTAAACAAGGCGCTTTATGAGTCGATAAAATGCCATTGAGCTTCAATCGGGGGAGAATCAGTAGACTTTGATGATGATAACTATTAGGCAGCTGTGACAGAATTGAACCGGGAAAAAAAAAATAAAAAATCATTTCACAAGAGGCGGCAGGATTCAAGTGTTATTCAGTGGCAAAAGGCTTACAGGAGGTCTTAAATCACAATGATTTGAACCTGACAAATTGTGAGCAAGAGGTAAAACATTGTAGGATTTTCCCCTATGAATACATAAATAATGTTAGTTTTTGTCTTTTAGTTTTTGCTCTAGACTTTTAATTTTTTTATTTATTTATTTATTTATTTATTTTACTAATTTCTGGCTTGTTAAATCCTGTGCAGGTTTTCTAAGGTGGCTGGAGTAAACAGGAATCCTCCCTGTACTGATGTGGCAACCAACCACGTCCACGCTAACACCTGGCAAAAGTATTCACAACCACTGAGCTTTGTCACATTCTGTCACATTGCATGGCAGGCGTTTGTGTCACATAATGTATGGCAAGTCACAACAAAAGCCATGATTGTGAAGTTGAAGTAAAAGAAAAAAAAAAAAACATATGGTGTGCAAAGTGTTTTACAATTAAATATCTGTTACCTGGTCGTTCCATTGGATCTTCCCTCTTTTATTTCAAGCACTTTGTTGTGATGTACAGAACAAACATTTGTGGAAATGTTACCACTGTCCAAATATATAGGGACCTAATTGCATGTTGTAACAGTCACGTTAGCCATGCGTAACTGCCTTAAGCAATCATATTTGCTAAAATGAAAGTTAAAATGAAATGAGTGCAGTCTAGGCCAACGTCTTTTATGACATTTCATATAAAGATTGCTCAAACTCTAAAGTACTTTAGCAAAACTTAAAATTAGTTTTTTGTGCTCTAAGAACAGTGAGTATGGCACTGCGATGACACTGCTCTAATTTCCTCTGTGAAAGTCAATTTCACTATCGCGTTTTCTTGATGAAGGCGTCCTTCGAAAACCATCAAAATGATTTCAGAATACAGTCATTCCAGATCGTGTGTGCAGTCCGTACCTAAAATCTTTCTTTTTTTTTAAAATCTCTCACCTGCTTGTGATGTGTTATGTTTTACTCTCCTGTACTTTTTTTCTAATAAAAATCCTGTTGTCTTTTGTGGCTTAACAAAGACACGATGAGCACCTCATTGGTGCTTTGACAAACACAGGGACCCACTCTGAACTCTGAGAAAGAAAAACAGACCCATCTCACTGTGTGTGTGATGAATATACTCATGTGAGATATATTCACTCGTACAAACACACTCACACATACTGTAAGAAAAGACACATTGTCCAAATTATTCTTTGATTCCCCCCCACCCTCTTTCGGTCTAATCAATTTCTCCTCTTTCTGTATCTCTCTCCAGCTTTATCTCTATTTGCCCTTCAACTTTATATTGCTCATTCTTCCTTTTTCTCTTTCCTTTTACCCAGTCTTTTTTCTCCCCTCTCTGGTTTATTTTGTGCATTAAAATTCCACTCCACTCTCCAATCCTCCCACCCACATCTACCCCCTCCGTTTTACTGAAAGCAGGAATGATACACTGGGTTTAAGCTAAATTCCTTGTCTGTCTCACTAATTGCTTGCTAAATGCATGATGGAGAAAATCATTTTCAGCCAGCAGTGGAGTGAAAGAGCCTTTCAGCATTGTTCCGGTCGTCAAGGCAACGCAATTAAAAAGCCACCAAGAACAAATGTGCACTCAGGATAGGAAGGTTTTAGCACAGGCATCTCAGCCGCTCCCTCATTCTCTTGCTTTGTTTTACTTTCTTTTCTTTTTTGAATTTCTAATTTGGTCCGTGTTTTGCTTCTATTGTCAGTTTTAAACAGCTGTGTTCTTTATTTTTCTTAAAAAAAAAGACATTTCTTCAAACTTAAAAAAAAAAGATATCTTCCCTTTTGTAAAGACAGTATTGAAGGAGCAAAATGACAAGCTGACAAATTTATTTTTACAACAAATTAGAGCATTTGTAACGTAGCGCTTTGACGAAACAATAATAATCCATTAAAAGAGACTGGTTAGAAGATGAATTGTCCGTGTTTGTTGTTTCTGCACTGTGTCATTCCAAAGTAAAATTCACTTCAATTCAACTCCCTCTTGTTTTTCAGCGCTGTTTTATATATA
>NW_006799950.1:3076174-3084237 GCF_000485575.1 Poecilia formosa
GTTATGCCACATTCGAAGTGTTTCTGTCACCGGGCCCAGATGTTGTTCGTGCTCTACTTTCCTTTTCTCTGCTGAGAAGACACAGTCACATTTTGAGAATTGTGCAAGTTTGTATACAGAGCTTTGGTTGTTTTCATACAGCATGTAGTGTGTAAGGGTGTCAGAATTGGGTTAAATGTACGATGAAAGTTCTACTCAGAGGATGAGATGTTAAAATGGTGTGACATAATGTGATGAACTATTCAATAATTACAGAACCAAAGTGAAAGCCTCCCTAGATGCATTTTGAACTGATATTCTCTTTAGTCTCTGCTTTATCGTCGTCACTTTTGCCATGAAATAATGCATAATAATACGTTGTCCCCACTTTTGCTGTTATTACAGTTTCAAACCTTTTTTACTTCATTCAGTCCCCTGAGATTTATTGGTACGTGGCACCAAGATGCTTTAGGTCCTGCAAGTTACAAAGTGGGGAGCTTTTACAAGGTATAAAATCTTAGTTGTTCTGTTCACAAAATGATACCCCTTTGGTATTAAAGAAGCTCAGATTAGGGTAAGAGTTAGAAAAGATATTGTCAAATTAAATTTAGCTTGGGTTGCGGGAGTGCTAAACCAAACCAAACCATATAAAAACAAAACAAAAAAAAACAACAAACAAACAAAAACAACCCATTTGGTTTACTATAGATTATAGGGACGCCGATTGGGAACAAAGTGGTGATTCAGCAAGGAAAAGACAACCTATAGGGTTATTCTAGTTCTTGAGTGTTTCAATATTAAATCAAAACTGAGATAACCCCAATGACATCTCTGCAACATTAAGTCTGAGACTCAATTCCTATGGAGTTCTGAAACATGATTTCATGTATTTAAGTGTTCTGTTTGCAATTTTGGCTTATTCCTGTAAAGTCTGTTTGAGTTTATAGGAAAGTGCTAATATAATACTTACAGTCGACAAATGAGAAAACCAGTAACAAACGTTACGTCTTAATGAGTGCTATCACCAAAATTACTGATGCGTATCAAGTAAATTCGTCAATGTTTCAGTGATTACGGTTCAGCAAAAAAGCAATGAGATCAAAGTGTGGCCTTAGAATATATTCACAGACCTGTTAGCTATTAACTCAAAGCTATCAGTGTGTGTCTTTTTATTTGGTCCATTTGTGCATGCGTACATACAGACAGATGCATATATTGATGGATGAGTGTGTCTGACAATAGCCACCATTTTCTCAATGCACATATTTTAAAAGGGGATTGCAAGACTTGATTTCCCATTACTAACCTCTTCTTCAGTTTTAAAGGCTAATTCTACTGCAGGGAGTGAGGATGTCCACATTCCAGGCACACACATTTTGAGCACCACCTTGGAGATGATGAATGTAGGACTTAAGGCAGTGCTTAGCACCGGGGATCCAACTTGGAGACACAGAGACCCACTTACCACTTTTCTAACTGGGTAAAGTGGAAGCGGAGGCCACAATGGAGCAGCAAGTAGAGACAAAGATAGGTGGTTTGCACAGATGATGGCTAGGCCCCAGGGATGTTGCTCGTTGATGTGCTTGTGCATCTGTATGTGAGTCGATGGTTAGTGTCTCGACCTGCCAGTGTGGATCCTGTGAACTGTTGCCAACTCTCATGACAGGAGTTTTATCATTCTCATTAAAGAATTTTGCTCATGGGATCTATAAAGGATCTAGCTGTCTAGTCTTGGACAAAGCATATTGTCGCACTATTGCATATCTGCCTTTCTTTTAAAGGACATAGAAAGACATGATGCCATAGGAAGTGAATGGTTCTGCTTTAGCCTGCAGCACAATCAGATTTATGGATTGAGACAAAGACGTATTTACCCTTTCTTTGGTGTTCAATTGTAATATTGTCAACGGAAATATCTACACACCAAGACATACATATTCACATCAACGCTCTTGTGCTGTTTGTTTTGCTTCCCAGAGGGTAAGCATTGAGAAAACGAGTAACAAATATTACATTTTAATGTGGTGACGGTGGTAGGAGTTCGCCCTGCAATCGGCAGGTTGCCAGTTCAATCCCGTTCCCCCAGCTTCTGTCGTTGTGTCCTTGTGCATGACACTTCACCCAACTTGCCTGCTGGTGATGGTCAGAGGGCCGGTGCATGGCCGCCTCTCTTCTATCAGACTGCCCCAGGGCAGTTGTGGCTACTATCCAGTAGTCTGCCACTATCAGCATGTGAATGACTGATTGTGGTGTGAAGCGCTGTGGAGTTGATAAAGTGCTATAGAAGTACAAAGTTTTCTACAATCTTCCCTTAATTAATATTTACATATTGTTTAGTATTCAGCAGTTAGCTGAGATAAGGACAATGATTTAGTAAGCCAAGATGTTGTTAAAGGAAAAAAAAAGGTACTTTCCATTTTTGAAAGTACATGAACGTTTTGATCAAATTGTTACTTTGGAGATCATTTGGAGTGGAATTATTATCAATAATTGAACCACACAAGAATTGCTTGTGTGGCTAAATGAATCTTCACCCTACATTTTACAAAACGGTGGTGGGCATGAACAATAAAATATAGTCAGTATGGTGATAATTTCAACTGTGTCATAGGTGTCCTGGTGATCTCGCTCACTAGTTTTCTTAACAGTCACTCAGTTTGTGAGGACAGCCTTATTGAGGCTTGATGACATCTGTCATCAAGACAGATTTAGCTAGACCCAAGGGGACACTCAGTTCTTCCATCCATTTTCTATACACCCTTGTCCCTTGTGGGGTCAGGAGGCTTGCTAGTGCCCATCTCCAGCTAACATTTCAGGCAAGAGGCTGGATAGGTTTCAACACAGAGACAGACAGGACAAACAACCATGCACACACACTCACACCTAGGGAGAATTTAGAGAAACCAATTAACCTGACAGTCATGTTTTTGGTCTGTGGAAGGAAGCCAGAGTACCCAGAGAGAACCCATGCATGCACAGGGAGAACATGTAAACTCTATGCAGAAAGACCCTGGGCTGGGAATCTAACCCAGAACCTTCTGGCTGCAAGGCAACAGCTCTACCAACTGCGCTACTGTGCAGCTCACACTCAGTGCTTTTAAGATTTTTTTTTTTTTATATCCATACCATGACATGTAATTTTCAATCAAATTTGTATTTGATTTGTTTGGAGAGTTTTTTTTTTTTGTCTTTATGTTGTAATGGTAGCCAGGAATACAGATGTGTGACACAGACACATGTTGATATACAACAATCACCTGAGATACAGATACAGTCACTGCACTGAGGTGATATTCATTCCACTTATTGGAAAACTACTAGCTCCAACTAGCTGGATCTCTGTTGAATTAAGTCAGTGGGTGTTGCTATTTAGGTAATTACTTATTTGATGTTAAATATTTTTTTATAGAACTCAGTTTTATTTTTGACTTTAAAGGGATTTTTGTCAAAGCAACAAAATGTCAATAGTTTATATAGGCTCTACATACACACTGTATATTGCATTTAACAGATCTGCACACTTTAGAGATGGGTTAGGCCATCACACATTTAGATGAGCTGTATCCATTGTCCATACCTATTTAGCCTTGCAGGATTGCAGAGTGGTTTTTGCCCATCTCCAGCGGTCACTTGGAGAGAGGCGGGGTATACCATGGACAGATCACAATCTTCATAAAATAGGCTTCTTAGCTCATATTAGTGATTAGTGATAAAACTTTTTAATTGCATTTTACAGTACTTCAAAAGATGATATGGTTTATCCAACACATTCTAACTTCTGAATAGTTTTATCAACTGCATACAGCATTTATTCAACTTTATTTTCAGTTCAAATGTCACTGGATGAAAATATGCTGCAGTGGGAAGTGCAGCATATTTTCACTTACCTTGAAATGAGTGTGTATTCTCATGATGCAGTTATTTCAAAGTACTGTCTTGAGCTCCCTACATGTGTTTTATAATTAATCAAGCTTATTACAAACAAATATCTAAATAAAGAAAACAATAAAAAATTGCACAATGTCTTTTCTTCACACCACGCTTTGAATCAAGTGCTTAAGCGCTTTATGTTTCCACTCATTACAGTTTCAGAAAGGGTATATTCAAGACTCTTATTTTAGAAAATGAGGATAAAGTGTCACCCAGTCTGTTCTCACAGTCATTTTCCTTTAACTTCGCTACTTAAAATGTTTGCCCTCAGGCTAACATTAATATCACTGGCTTAGTAGGACAAAGGCACAATTGCAGTGTGTAGTTCTAATTTATGCAGCGATTCTGATGCTGTTTGGATCATCACATTCTCTGATGGGGGTCACATACAAAGACATATTCACACAGAAATAAATATCTTCACGTCTCAGAGGCCACTGATTAAAATGTACAGAGGTGGTTAGAGTGACCAAATATAGGAGTAGCACTACTTTACTTAATTTACTTTACTCAGGTAAAAGTAAAAAGTACTCATCCAAGAAATTACTCAAGTAATAGTAAAAAAGTATTTTGTAAATAAGCTACTTAAGTATTAAAAAGCTACTTAATCCGGTTATCTGATTAATATTTAAAAATTATGTCATTATTTTTAAAGTAATAGATATTTTTAAAATAATAAATAACAGGGATACAAAATTACAGTTGGAAAGAATAAAGAATTTTCCAATTAATATTTTTTCAAAAAAAAAAAAAGAAAAAAGTTGAACTAACATTTACAGACTGCAATATTAATACACTTTATGTTAGAACAAGGTAAAGTACTTGCATTGGCAAATGTCACATTAGGAGGTAAAAAATAGCATTAGAATAACAAAGATTGTCTACAAACACAACTTTAACAATTGTGTCTGGATGTCATGCATGATTTGTTTTATTCATTTATTCAGTGAAGTTACTTCAAGTGGGAAAAGTATCCAAACATTCATTTCAAGTAAGAGGAAAGATAAAGAAATATTACCCAAGTAAAAGTAAAAGAAATGTAAAATTATTGCTAAAGCCATTTTCGTTTCCCAAAGTTACTCAAGAATGAAGCAATGTAGCTTCTTAGAATGTAGCAGGGCTTTTTGGGAACATTATTTCCAGTTGTACACAAAAGGCTATTACAGTTCTATACTGGTTCTATCCAACCATGGATGGATGAAACCAGTTGGCTTTCAACCTGGAGTTATGTTCTTTAAGTATCTCCTTTATTCAAATGTTTTATTGTAAAATTTAGAAAGGTACACCTCAATACAACAAAAATAATTAGTTTACTTTCAGTTGCCAGTTTAATTAGTGAACACTGTTAGAAGCAGTATTCTATATTTGTGAACGCTTTTTGTAGTAATGAGTGGATTCCAGATAAAAGTATCACAACTTGAGTTCATGGGCTTATAAAGCTCAAGGGAGCAAATTTAAAGACCTGATCATGTTTCTAAACTAAATTACAAACACTGATAGAGGCTGAAGATAAAATGATTGTAATGCTTTGCATCGGCATACAACTAGCATATGTCAGATTGTACAAAAAACAGTTTTGTTGTCGTGTTAATCTGACTTTGTTATGATATTGCATTTCCTGATCTGGCGTAAATTGAGCAGACCAAACAGAACGTGGCTTTCAGTACTTATTCAATGTCTGTTGGTGCTTGGCCCCACACCCAAGGACCAACAGATAAAAGCTATTCTTTGTGCTGTCTAAGTAAAAAGGTAGTGTTATTATAGCTCTGGTTTTAATTGCTGGATCAAGAACTTCCAAGGGTGGAAATAAAAGGAACTGATGCTAAACGAGTATTGGCCCTGAACTAATTGAGAAAACTACAGTGTGACTTTTTAATTAGAGTCAAGCATCCTATATGTCCATAACCTTTTAATTCTATGTACTGAATGATTATTTCTGTTTCACTTTTATATTTGCTGAGAGATGTCAGGGTCATATTGGACATGACAACAGTTTTTAGAGAAAGATAAAAAATTGCTGCTTAGTTGCTACATAAAGTAACAACAGCATTTATTTCTTTGCACACACACACACACACACACACACACACACAAAAACAATTTGTGCAACTCTGCATTTACAGTGAACTCCAGTTTTTGTGCTACTTTTCTTACATCCTCATTACTCTTGCCCACCTTCACTACTAAATTATTCATAAAGCCTTAGGAGGAGTGCTAACAATTTTACATATGCACAATTATGGAAACACATGCTTTTGGAGTTTTCTCGTTGGTGTTAGCCTTTTCTTTGTATTTACATATATGTACATCTCTTCACAAGTATAAACACAAAAAAACTGTTCATACTATTTCATTAAGTGCAGTCTATTTTTAGCATTTTTCACCAAGATTTTTATCAGTATGGTAGATACAGACTCTTTTTCAGAAAAGCTAGAGTATTCACACATTACTACTCTGCTCTAGTTGCTTTTTGTCCCTTTGAAAAAAAAAAGGCATTTCAACTATTCCCGCTATTTGAAAAACTAACACTGCATGGATGCTTGAGATGCTCAGCAATAACTTAGTAACTTATTTATTTGCTTAGATTTTATGTCTCTATTAATCTATGTATAAGAATAGTGGCTCACATCACCCCTCCTGCTGTGGTTGTATATAAGATACAGCAATGTTTGTATTGAATTTCCAACACGCACACACACACACACACACACACACNTTTTTTTGTCTTTATGTTGTAATGGTAGCCAGGAATACAGATGTGTGACACAGACACATGTTGATATACAACAATCACCTGAGATACAGATACAGTCACTGCACTGAGGTGATATTCATTCCACTTATTGGAAAACTACTAGCTCCAACTAGCTGGATCTCTGTTGAATTAAGTCAGTGGGTGTGGCTATTTAGGTAATTACTTATTTGATGTTAAATATTTTTTTATAGAACTCAGTTTTATTTTTGACTTTAAAGGGATTTTTGTCAAAGCAACAAAATGTCAATAGTTTATATAGGCTCTACATACACACTGTATATAGCATTTAACAGATCTGCACACTTTAGAGATGGGTTAGGCCATCACACATTTAGATGAGCTGTATCCATTGTCCATACCTATTTAGCCTTGCAGGATTGCAGAGTGGTTTTTGCCCATCTCCAGCGGTCACTTGGAGAGAGGCGGGGTATACCATGGACAGATCACAATCTTCATAAAATAGGCTTCTTAGCTCATATTAGTGATTAGTGATAAAACTTTTTAATTGCATTTTACAGTACTTCAAAAGATAATATGGTTTATCCAACACATTCTAACTTCTGAATAGTTTTATCAACTGCATACAGCATTTATTCAACTTTATTTTCAGTTCAAATGTCACTGGATGAAAATATGCTGCAGTGGGAAGTGCAGCATATTTTCACTTACCTTGAAATGAGTGTGTATTCTCATGATGCACAGTTATTTCAAAGTACTGTCTTGAGCTCCCTACATGTGTTTTATAATTAATCAAGCTTATTACAAACAAATATCTAAATAAAGAAAACAATAAAAAATTGCACAATGTCTTTTCTTCACACCACGCTTTGAATCAAGTGCTTAAGCGCTTTATGTTTCCACTCATTACAGTTTCAGAAAGGGTATATTCAAGACTCTTATTTTAGAAAATGAGGATAAAGTGTCACCCAGTCTGTTCTCACAGTCATTTTCCTTTAACTTCGCTACTTAAAATGTTTGCCCTGAGGCTAACATTAATATCACTGGCTTAGTAGGACAAAGGCACAATTGCAGTGTGTAGTTCTAATTTATGCAGCCCTTCTGATGCTGTTTGGATCATCACATTCTCTGATGGGGGTCACATACAAAGACACATTCACACAGAAATAAATATCTTCACGTCTCAGAGGCCACTGATTAAAATGTACAGAGGTGGTTAGAGTGACCAAATATAGGAGTAGCACTACTTTACTTAATTTACTTTACTCAGGTAAAAGTAAAAAGTACTCATCCAAGAAATTACTCAAGTAATAGTAAAAAAGTATTTTGTAAATAAGCTACTTAAGTATTAAAAAGCTACTTAATCCGGTTATCTGATTAATATTTTAAAATTATGTCATTATTTTTAAAGTAATAGATATATTTAAAATAATAAATAACA
>NW_006799950.1:3086544-3126434 GCF_000485575.1 Poecilia formosa
CCCCCCCCCCAAAATAATACTGACTAGGCACTAAGTAAAGGATTTTGTGAGTCTATTAATTAGAAAATGAGTCATTATAGGACTGATTATGCATTCAGGTTTGTAGGGGCTGATGGACCTGGGAGAGAGGTTTTTTTAGACATGAATTTAGAGAGGAATGTTGTGAGAAGAGAGCCAATCTTTTTGTCCGAGTGAATAGTGAGGAGCTGGAGTTCTTTCCTCAACTTCAATTCTGTGATTTCATGATGAGCTGCAAATGAAGAATAGAGGTAGAGTTGGACCAGATGTTTTTGCAACAGCAGATGTGGTGATATGCAAAAGTGATTGATATATCCTACATATACTTAAGGAGGCTTTGAAAAAGTCGAAAAGGGGTCACCCACTTGCCAGCCTGTTGAAAGCAGGCTGGCATTTCCCTGACATTTTAACGAAATGAAAGCCACCAGAATTTCCAGTTCATGAAGTATGGTACCTCTGATTCCAGGGTGGCAAGAGAACGTTGGTGTGTGAATCCGGGGGATAAGACATGCTCTGGGTGAGGGTGAAGTTTCTTGTCAGAAGGTGAATGTTGAGGAAGGACAGCGCTGATCCAAGAGTCAAAGGCGAACTGGACAAGAACAGGTGCTTGGGAGAATTTTTTTCTTTAGTTTGTGATGTGCAGTGTTGGCTTCTGGGGTCAAGGTGGAGGTGAGAGAAGAGAGTGGCGGGTCAGTGCATGACTGCCTTGATGTTGTCCAGGCACAGGTAAACCTGTTCACCTTAAAATAATGTAACCCAGGAATCTAACCCAGGATGATTCGTGGAAGTCATAATTTTCTACTGTAACATATAATCTGTTTTTGAGGAGTCACTAGAGAAACAGGCCAACATGTTTTAGGTAATCAGCGAGAGTCTTAGAGTAGATGAAGATATTATATAGGCAAAGACAAAGGGTTTGAAAGACAGCTGGAGCTAAAAGGCATGACGAGAGACTTCAATAGACCAAGAGGTGTGCGGAAAGTGCTCTGCCATAAATCTACTTGGTGTATGAAGACCAGGTGGAAGGTGTTGCTGAGGTCAGGTTTTGTGAATATGGTGGCTCCATGAACTGGTTCAAAAGCAGAACAAACGACTGGTAGAGGATACTTGTTTTTAACTGTTGACAGGTCGAGTCCTCTGTAATCTATGCATGGTCAGAGAGAGCCATCTTTCTTGGAAACGGAGAACAACACTGCTCCCAGGGGAAAAGAGGAGTGTCTGATGATATCAGGTGCTAATGATTAATTGAAGTTTCTGGTCTCTTGATCTGGGTTTCCAGATAAGTAAAGGCTCCCAGATACTCGGGCGTACTGGGCGCATTCTGTGAGCTGTGCAGACTCCACGTATAATGTCCGCCCACAGTTGAGGTTTCATAGTTGAGCTTACCAATTTCTTATATTTGTCATTACAAATTCCTTCATTTTCCAAAATCCAAATGGATACTAGCTAGTTCAATGAACTAGTTGAGCATCTGTCCACCAGGATTGACCATCACATCATATTCAGAAGCATCTATGCACAAATTATATAAATTGAATAATTTAGTTCACAAAATAACATAATTATCATTTACATTTTTTTTGTATCAGTTTTGCTCATTTCATGTTATATGGAGCAAACTGCAAATTAGCACATACTGTAGATTACATGCACATGGGAATTTCGAAAGATTTTTCTGCAAGCTCAAAAGCAAAACACATCAGTAATGTAAGTTTGTTAAAGGTCTCAGGTCTTGCTGCTGCATTACTTTGTTGTAGACCGTTCTTTCTGACACTGTGAGGATATTTACCATCAGTTCCAAAGGAGCAGCTGCTTTTGTCCTGCAACACTCTCAGCTGCGTTATCTAAAGCCTAACAAGTCACAGAAGATTCGACAGCGGGCTGACCCAAAGGCAACACGGTGGAAAGCCGCAGTGAAATTTGATATCCCAAGATCAATTTACAGGTCTCAGAGTATATTGACCCATGCCCTGCAAAACACCCATACACACATGCGCATGGCGCAGCTCCTTTGATTAGTGTCACAGAAGCGAAAGTGTGAGAGAGCACAATATTTATCCAAAAATATCACATGCTTTTTATGCCAGAAACTATCGGTTAATGGGGCACATGATATCATCCATTACACATGTACCTTTGCAGCTGTGTTGAGGCTTGTAGCTCGTCATAGTTACATTTATTTCCACAACCACAACTGACGACTATGTAAAAAATGTGTAAGACAAAAATAAAAATTTGCTTATTCTTCAGCTCAAATTTCAGGTTATAAAATGAAGATTGATCAGATCATGAGGAGAACATTAGAACCCTCTTCTGAGCGTCGTATCTTGAAGACATAACAAACCGGCATGTAGTGGAGGGACTTAAAAGTTCTCTGTGATGAGCTTATTGTGCTTAAAATTCGCCTTAGTGATGGACGATTGCCTGTAACAAAAATTTACTTTACGAAACATAAAATTACGGGCAGCTTTCATGTAGATGTTGCAATTTCTGCTTCAGATTTTAGCATTGGAACTCTGACATCCACTGGGATTTTTTTAAACAAATGTGTGATCTGAATACTTTTCATTCGAGAGCCAGGGTCATGAGAGAGCCTCTTCTGAATCAGCTTAGCTGTCAAAACATTAAGAGCAGATTATTTGCTACACAGTAAAAACAAGTTTCCAACAGTTTCATACACTGAGGGCAAAGTTGCTTTTGTGGGTGAAGACAATTCTGTACTCCCTACCGGCGTCTCCTTAAATGTTCCCCCACAGTTCCTGAAAGAATGAAAAATAGTGCTCTTTTCATACCCATTTCACTTATTTTCATTAAAAAGGTTTTCACAGTAAAAAAAAAAAAAATGTTCGGTGCAATTGCTCAAGACATGTCATCATCCGTATCAACAGTAGTAGCACTTTTCAGTTTTTTTCTGCGTAAATCGAAAGGTTATTTTTGTCAGAAAAGTGTGTTATATAACAACCTGTCAAAATTTTAAAAAAAATCAAAGTCCTGTTGTGATTTATTTCTGTCATACTTTCAAAGTTCCAGCTCTAAAACATGACGATATTTCTCTTTTTATCCATACTTGAAATTTTATGCTGAAATTTTTGCTGAATATTACAGAGGCCCAGCAAGGATCCATTTTACGACTGTGATTGCACTCTCTAACACAAGCCAGAGTTTAGGGAAAAAAGCACCTCTGAGTGCTCATATATGCAAAGTGCTAACATATTGTAAGTGCCTCGGTGCCATTTTACATCTCTGGCAATCTTGTAATTTCCATCCGAAAGTTGCATCTGCAATGCCTTCCCTCTCAGTCTATGTTATTATGTCACAATGCACAGCTAGATTTGTCTTTCTGTGGTAGCAGAGGGAGGTTTCCAGCGCCTCTGGCCAGGTTCTGGGGGCTGTCTGTGCAGGATTGAAGCTTCCTTTATGCTCGGTGAGCACATAGGGATGAGGGGGGAAATGGAGCGACGTGGGGATCGGGGAGTGTTGCAGGGAGTGGAAAAGATCTGGGGTGAATGGGGAGGGGGTGAGGACCCCCAGCGTTGTGCCTGAGGTTTCCATCTGTTGGCAACGGGGGTGAAACATACACAAAAACTTTGATTGATGTGCACGCGTGATCGCTCACAATCATCGTCGTCGTTATGTATGCGTGAAAACATTTTTTTAAAGTTGAGGGGTTATTATGACGGAGCAAATTGAACAGCACACTGATTGTCAGCCATTTGAAAGACGAGACCATGTGAAGAGCTTTGTGCATTTAAAGTTTAACTTGGACTATGTTAAAGATATAAATCTGGTAACACTGTATTGCTCAGTTTCATATCACTTATTGCAGAGAAGGCACGATCATTGCCTACTGTGCCCATAATGCCTGTGATTCAGAGTTACATCTTTATGTGATTTTATTTTTTATGACGTGGGAAACCTTAACCAGCCAATTTTAATTTTCTAAATTTTTATCGTATAAGCTTCCATCTCTATTATCCTCCAGAGAACCATCTATGATTTGTTTGTTTGTTTGTTTGTTTGTTTATATGGAGCAGTCTCATCCAAGTAGAATCCCTTGGAACTAACATTCAGACCCGTTTTTATTGTATTGCAGTGACAATAAGAGCACAGAAGCCAAGGGAGGCAACAAGGCCCAGGTCCCAAGCTCCGTTGTCTTGCCAGGGATAATAGCAGCAGAAATAATATATGCATGCATGCACAGAGTGTCACGCTCAGCCAAAAACACACTGGTAGAGCTCCTCAGCTGAATCACCACTCAGCTGAACAGTCTCCCTGAAAGCCAGTCAACCTGAGCAGAGAGGGCTGAGGTTGAGGGTGTAGGTAAAATTGCTTGTTAAAGATCAACTGTGCTTTTTACACCAGTCAGGTACCTATTGTTCTACATTCAATGAGAATATAGAAACAGCTTTTTTCTGCAGGGAGAATGCACAAAAGGAGAAGCGGTGAACTGATTGGGAAAGTTTTCTTTCAATAAAGATATGGAGTGTAAAAACTTAACGACTTAATGATCCAACCTGCTGGAGGTGGAACACCTTCCACAGAGATGAGTACAAATACATAAAACAAGCATTTTAACTGTGGACTACAACCAGTTTCAACACAGTATGTGACGCCACTACATGTGCAAGGCCTTAAGATTAGTACGTCTGATAAGCAAACAATTTGTCCAGTCTATTATAAATACACAAAGTTGTTTATTGTTTACTTAATAAAGATTGAATACAGTTTATTTTGGCTAATACTCATACATAATTTCCAAATGGAGCCCTGTCCAGATCTAACAACAACTCATCTTTATGGGATTTACACAATTTGTATATGTTATGCACTTATGTTATGTCATACACTGTAGCTTATAGAGGAGTAGTTGCTAAGGTACATCAAATTTTCAAAGGTTCTGGTTTTAAAATTGCTGAACTTTTCTCTTGTGCCATAAGATTCCACAGAAAGTGTTGGAGTAAGGTCATGATGATTATATTTATTTCTATGTGTGACATAAAAAGAGAATACAGTAGCTGAACATTCAGTTGACATTCACCAACAAGTTAAAGATTTTATGTCCAGAAACCAACATTAGTAACCACTGATCTAAAGCTACAGCCCCAAAAGGCCAAAAACCCACCCGATAGATCCTCTGACAGATGAGCCAGGTAGCTTATGCAGTATCTTTTAGTTTATTATGATGTCTTAAGTTTTTACATTATTAAATTAGCTAGGTCATTTAGTAAGGTATTGACAAATTCTATAAGACGATTTTTCATCAAAAGATCTGTCTCAAGCTATTCATGAAACAATGGCACCCCAGGTAAAGTACTCAATACCTGCTTTTCAGAGGTGTGGTTTTTGGTGTTAAAATTTCAACCTTCCTCTTGATGTTTAATGACAAAAAAAAAAAGAAAAAAAAATCAAATTTTGACTTATTTTTATTATTTTATTATTAATTTTAGCCAAATTTCCTAAAAAGGTAAAAGCCAGCTTCGTCTGCTGATTACACTAAATAATAGAATTTACTTTGACCAAACCTATATTAAATAACTCACCACAACTTAACTCTCTGCTAAGTTTGCTAATTAACACACTATATATACACTTTGTTCAAAACATGGTGGGTAATGACAGCTTTTTTGACTGTGTGCAACAAAATTCTTAGTTTCTTTTTTTTTAATTATTATTATTTTTACTGTGACTTGCCTGTCACCTTCTCATGACCCTAGATTTCGATTTTTTGTATTAATTAAAGTAGAGAGATGTAGAGCGGTAATTAGTGCACACTGGTGTTACTGGCAGGGAGATTTTTGCTTCATTAAGAGCCAAATTACTTCTTTTCTCCCTAGTTTCACTCTTTTTGCTAAGCAACGTCCCTACCCTGGTATTTGCTTCATTTTTACTGGTAAGCCAACTCACAGTAAAAGAGAAGCCTATTTCTTTTTTTTTTCATTAATGATCTATTACTTTTTATATTACAAATGATAATACACATTTAAGCAGCAGGCGCTTTCGCTTCAAAGTGATGTTGGAACCACGAGTTGATGGAACGTTAAATATTTTAATACCTGCGGTAATAGCTGTGAAGTACAGCTGTACTCGTTAGAGGTAATCTTTAAAACTACGTTCAATCATCACTGTGGGAAGTGTTAAACAATGGATGAACTTGTGAAAAGGTGCGCATCCACTTTCAACATTTCCAACAAGAAAAGAGGTGCCAGCAATGAAGAATGGATAGCAGTGTTGTGATCAAGACCACCTAACCCGAGACCAAGACAAGACCAAGACCAGAGTGTATCGAGACCGAGACAAGACCAAGACTTTTAGGGTCCGAGACCAAGTCAAGACCAAGACCGAGGGAAGTCGAGACCGAGTCAAGACCAAGACCAGCAGCCCGTGCTACATGACACAATAAAATGTAAAATATGATCAAAATTGCTTCTCAAATTGATCTGAAAGATCCATATTCCCCCCCCCAAAAAAACACACCTAGATATTAAATACTTAATACATTTTACCAATATTAAATATTCCATCTCTGTGCTACAATCCGCGGTGGTCTCGTGCCATCCCTGAAAGGTAATGCCCTGGGCGTTTGCCCATATTACTCATGTCAGAAACCACCAAGACCAAGACCGATCTCGAGTACTACAACACTACTGGGTAGAGTTCACTTCTTCTGAAAAAGCACTAATGATGCTTTTTTTTTTTCCCCTCTTTTGTTTGAACGGCTAAAAAATGCTTCTTCATTCCAGCCTCCACAGTTGTTAGCTCCTCTCAGCAGAAAGGTAAGGTGCTGAGTCGACGTTTTGCTCCCCAGGATATAAAAGAAGAGCTATATAATGCAGGCGTGAGTTTCAATGAACTAATGTAATGTAGTTTTTCAGAACTTTTCTTGTTTAACAAAATATCTACCACCTATATAGAGTAAAGTGAATCATGTTCAGGCCCAGTGCTCGTGTGATATAAACCAGATTATGAGACATGACGCAATCCTGCAGTTTCTGTCTGATGTCAGACATGCATCAGATCCAGATGATAACCTGTTGAGGGTGGTATGCAACAGATTTGCTTGTATTTACAGCACTGAATTTATTTCAACAGCCTGGTTGAGAATCCTGACAGAGTTCCGCCCGGTGCGGGATTTCCCTTTTGGAGATAAGCAAAATCCTTCACGTCTTATTGCATAATTTTCAAGTAAATACTGTGAGCTGTAAGAGTATGTCTCTGTCATCTTTAGAAATGTAGAGCTTGAAATGTTTACCTAGTATATTTTTTTTTAAAACACTTCAAATTAGATCAGATTGGATGGAGAGAGTCTGTAAACTTCAAGCTTATTAACACAAACGCTTTGACCTAAACCAACTGCTTTGTAGGTCTGACACCTTGCATCTTGGGCCAAAAACTTAAATATTGATGTATTTTGTTCAGTGCACCTTTCTCTATGTTCTTGTTTCATCCCCTGTCTGGCAAGTGGGAGACATTAAACTGAACTTCTTGCAGTTTTCTTTCAATAATCACTGTCTTTTTGCCACTATTGGAAAATTTGCTCAGATGAAAGGATTTACTCAATTGTTTAAAAATAATTATGAAGTGAGAAAGTTGGATATATTTTGGAAAATATGCGTGCTTTTAATCCTATTCAGGCTTCCATTTACAAAAAAAAGTGGCAGAAGTTTCCATTTATCTCTCTTAACTTTAATACAGTCACTGAGGTCCTTAAAGTTAAACTTAAATAGTAACCTTTGGTTTCTGGGAATATTAAAGGGCAAGTTGGAGGAAAAAAATGTGACCAAATTGTTTTAACACAGCTTGGTCACAGTCAAATGTTTTAACACACAACCAGGCAATCTCTGGTAATTTTCCCCTCACCTATCTGATTGGTCCCTTAATGTTAATGATATTTTTTTTTAAATTAATGTTCAAACATCTGTGGCCTCATCTATCGGCCTATGCATTCTATTAACTGTGAGAAAATATTAATTTGATACGATAACTCAAATGTAAAAAGATACATTTGAGTTACAGGAAGAAGAATCACACTTCTTTTTCCTGAAGAAGTGTGATTCTTCTTTATACCATATTCTACTCTATATGTTAGTATAGAATAGGGTATAGTAATACTACATTTGTGTCGTGGGACTATCACAAAATTCTCCATCTGATCTGGAGCACAGTTTTGCTGTTTAATCTGTTTATGATGAAGGATATGAAATGAATAGTGGATGAAGGAACATTGCCTGGAGGAACCGATATCACCAAAGCCTTTGCAAAAAAAAAAGAGAGAGAGAGGACCATATTTCATGCTCCAAAATAACGATAGAAGTAAAAGGGTAAAAAATGAGCAAAGAGGATTCTCTGATGAAAGGGAAAGTATTTGGAGCCAGATCATATCAAACACGATACGGCATGGGTTTGTATTTTATGGGAAATTAGAAACGTCTGCGGAGGACACAGGTTGTTGAGCGCTGCTGATTGGTGTCCTTTGATGAAAGCACATGCTTCTCAAGCAAAATCTTCTCCCTTTTCATCTTGATCTTCACAATTAGCTGATAAACCGTGTATGTATTTGCTGCCTGTGTGCATTTTGTGTGATTTCGAGGATGCCCAATGCGATGGGTGCATGCAAATATACAGTGTATGCATGTTTTATATATGTATAGATGGTAGAGTATCCATTCTAAATGAACTCCAGAGGCGAGCAAAGTTTCATAGGATTGCATCAGCGTTGCGTTGTGGCGTCAAGCCCTCTCTGTTTTGCCTGTGAAAACAATAGCTTATCTTCTCCTCCTCTTGTCCGCATCTGACAACATCAGCATTCAAGGCCTCTTTAGCATCCAGACAGTGATGAGCTACTTAGCAGCACAAGCTCCCAGGATTAACCACTGATCTACTCATTCACTTTTAAGCAGAGCAAACAGCTGACTTGATGATAGCGAGGGTTTAAAAGTTGGAGGTGAGGCACTTATCACCAGAAGAGCCACTTGATGTCTCATCTTTCACTTGTAAACTCTCACTGCGGCGAAGGTGATGTAAACCAGAGCATAGAGAAGGTGGACCGGCTTGGATGGCCTCTCGGTGGGAAAAGAAAAAAGTGTATGGATCTGGCGCAATGGCATGTAAATGAATTCAGTCCCCTTTTGTCTTCTGGGGGCCCTTAGGGCACATCGTCTGGTTGCAGTATGGGGTGGCGCTTTGAGGGCATTGAGGTGTACTGATGCGTTTTATTCAGTAAAAAGGCAGGGGGAGGATTTTATTTTGATCTATTTGGGGTTAAAAGAGACAAAATTATTCAGTGGTGTATAACCATTGATGAAGTGCGTAAAGTTTTATTGTATAGTTTACTGTTATTGTTGGAGATTCATTGTGTTTGGGGCGTAAGCTTTCACCTTGATTTACTGACTAAGAACCTAGATTGTATTCTGTCTTGTGAGTGCATCTACGAGTTTTGTTTCGTCTTCTTAAAAATCTACTCTTGGAGTAAAACTGTGGCTTCTTTTATGTTGTGGCCAAGGATAGGACTTTCTAAAGACAATTTACAGTGCTTTGTCTCTTGTCCTTTTTCCTATTTTGTCTCATTACAATTACCACTTTTATGTGCTTTTGAGGAAATTTCATGTTATAGTTCAACACAATGAACTATAACATTGTTATAGTTCAACATTCAAAGACAGCCTTTGAATGTCTCACAGAGACATTCAAAGGCTGGGAAATTATTTTATAATGTAAATGCACTTTAAAAACCTCCACACTTTAAATGTGACTTGTCTGCTGTCATGATGCTGTTTGTTTTCTAAGATCTTTGACAAACCTTCAAGAAATATCTTTATTATACTATCAGTTTGGCAATAAGGATACTTCTACAGGCAAGTGATGGCACTGGATTTCATTTAGTGTGAACAGAAGTATATTCATGCCACACTTTTCAGATTAGTGAAAAAAAGACAAAGTTTGTATCTTTTTCCTTTCACTTCGTACCCACGTGCTGCTTTCACTTAATGAATCTCATAAAATTAGAACCAAATGCGCTTGTAGTTGAGAACCTCAAGAGACATGAATACTGTTGCAAAGCATGGCATATGGTAAATGAACTGAACTTATGCAGTGCTTTTTTAATTTCACAAACCACTCAAAGTGCTTGTCACACTAAGAGTTGCTTTATTCATCACAGTATCAGCAAGTAACTTGAAGTTTAATGTTTTTTCAAGGACACTTCAACATTCAGAAAGGGGGAAGGAATTACTTTTTTAAATTCCTATTCAACTGCTCTTCTCCCAAAGTCAAAACCAGCAGCAAAAAAAATAAAAAATAAATAAAGATTTTTTTTTGTCTCACATTGTGTTCTTCTTTGTCATCCAGATGCTTTGAAATGACCCTGTATCACTTTATCCTCCAGCTGGTTCCAATATCCAGCTGCCTTAAGGAACGCTGTGTTATTGGTAAATCATGACAGTGTCTACGACACTCACACTGATTCACTCTGTGTGTCCATGTGAGGCTTAATATTCAGGAAGTCCCATGACCCTTACACTGCATCCTACTCATTCCCAAAGCCACACGTTAACCGTTCACACACGCACACACAAGCATATACAGTCTTCACAACAATATAGCCCTGGGGAAAAAAAAAAAAAAAAAATGAACACATGGTTTCAAATTTTGGGTTGTTTGTGTTTTTCTTTTTTGTTTCCATCCATCCAAAAGATTCATTACTGCTGTTTCAGAACCTCGGCGTTTTTGAAAGCATAACTATGCAAAGAAAAGAGAGAATAATAACTGTAGAAGACAGTCACTTCCTTGCCAGAAGTGCAAAGGAAAAGACTCCACTCATATTTCTTGTATTATTGAATCATTTCTTGCCCTTAAGAAGTAACCGCGATACAAAAAGAGGGAAGAGGAAGAATTAGACAGTGTTATAGAGGCAGTTTAGATTACCAAATGTTAATTCAGAGAGCAGAAAACTTCCACTTCCCCCAGTGTGTCTCTTTATTTCTAAATTTGGGCTTAGTGTTTCATGTTCCATGCATATACTTAGCTTTAAAGAGCGTAGATTTACAAAATTTGTCATGTACCCGATACATCTGAAATATTTAAGAGAGTGCTCCCAAAGAAGGTGGTGCTAATTAGCGCCAACACTCTGTAAACAGCTCTCTCACTGCGAGCCGGCCAGCCTCTCCAGTATTCTTTTCACTTCGTGGTTAACTGCATTAATCGAACCTCTCCTGCAGTGCTCTGTTTGTGGATAAGGAACACTTCCCTCGGTGGAACAAATTAGCTCCATTAACTGTATGATAAAAGAGAGAATCTCAATTTCCTCATGTGTAGTCAGGCTGCTAACTGCTGGCTTCTTGTGAAGCCTTTCAAAGGTTGGAACATTCTGTTGACCTGTGAGCGCCGCCTGATGTATTTGTGAATAAAGTTTAGCCTTTTTATTTGTCTATTTATTTACTGGCCATCTATGTTTCCCATTACCGTTCTATTTAGAGATCTGCAGGAAGTGCCCCGAGGTCTCATGGGACTTTGAGTTCATGGGAACCAGAAGCAAATTTCCAACTACTTTTTGTGTTTCTTCACTTCTGCTGCTCTACTCATTTTCCACTCTAATCATTTTTCTTTCAATCTTCAGGTTTTTTTTTTTCTTTTTCCTCGCCAACCTCATTGCCAACTGTACTTTTTTCTACATTGCTCCCTTTCACTGTGTTCCCAAGGCTCTTTGTGAACATCTTAACTTACACTGCATGCAAAACTACCGACCTTTCAGCTGCTCCTTTAGACCCATCCTCCTTTCATTCCCTTGGCTCCGTTCTCCTGAGTCAGCTTAATTGCCATCCTCACCTCCATCACCGAGTTCAGGCGCTTTATCTCTCATCTGTATCATGTTTCAGCGCCGTTCGTCTATCATCGCTCTCTACCTGAATCAGCTTCATCATGTCTCTATAAGATGGAAGTGGCTCCCTTTCAACACACCCATACACACATCTAATCTGGCACATGTGTGACCCCCTTGATCCCTGCCAAAAACCTCTGACCTTTTTTTCTTCCTACTCTTCCTGGCTGCATTAAAAATGAGTGCCTGCTTCGTAAGCTAGCTGGGGCTTAGATTGATGCGTAATGAAATGGTTCTGCTTCTAACTCCCTCTGTTTTGTTCCGTCTCAGTTTTGCTTTCTCTCTCACAAAGTCAAATGAAATAACTAGGGCAATCAAGATGGCTGATTGGAGCAGAGGATATTGGAAATGTGCCTGTGGCTTCACAAATTGCTGACCTAATACAGGGGAGTGGATCCGCTTTTGTTTAGTAGGTCAGTGCTGCAGCAAAAGTCGATGAGGGTTTTGAACGCAACTAAATTAGCTGTGCATTACATTATTCTTGACCTTAAAACGAAGCAAGAGCTTTCTGTGCTTTTTTAAGTGCGGCGATCACTTTGCTTGATCCTGCTTGCAGTCTTTTTTTTAAAGTTATTTAGAGAAAGGTATCTCCGACTTCAAACGACCGAACAAGATTACCAGATAACGTCAAGTTGCATAGCAACTAGTAACAAGCAAATCTCTTTAATGAAACTTGCCATAACTTGAAAGCATATTGTGATTTATCATTATAATCTTTGCCTGACGCTCTAAAATCTGACAACAAAATGCAATAAATATGCTAATTTTAAATAGAAGTTTAAAATTAAACTGACCAGCTGAATTATGTTTCATGTCAACACTACCAGATTTTACAACATCAAAGCTTCCAGACAGTGAAAATGCAAATGTGAAAAATGTCAGTGTTTATTGAGCTGACTATAAAATAACATTCAAGTTTTTTTTTTTTTTTTTTTTTTCTAAAGTCTATTTCTTTCCCCATTTCTAACATTCAGGCTTCCATGTGTTAAAAAGAAAAATCCATTCATTTTTTAGGGTCTGTACTGGAGGAAATGAAGACTTTTTTGTCCAACATGAAGTCCTGCCTTATATTTCTGGGGTGTTTCTTTGTGTGTCCCACTGTTGTGAAACGTTTGTAGATATGGGTTATTAATCGGGTGCAATTCAGTTTTCTGTGGTCCATTCCTCTTTCATGTGGCCACCATCTCTTTTTAGAAATTTTTTTCATAACTAAGATACAACTGATCACCTGGGAATTGAATTAAATACTCAATGAGCCACTTTTAGCTTTACCCATCATGGTGGCTGCTTCTGTAGCAGCACTGAACATGTCCAGTATGCTCAACTTGTCACTGCAGAAAAATGTACAGCAATAGTTAATGCTTTTGCTTTGAACATTTTTAATGATTAATACCAGAGTCTCTGCGCTGCGTTTTGGTCTCTCCCACAGAGAGCCCTGGCTGATCTGGTCACATCACAGACCAACAGAGCAGCAGTGACTTATTTAGCATCTCTTTTGCTATGAAGAATGAAGAACACTGTCACTTAAATTGCTGGCAAATCAGACTAAATCTGTAAATTACTAAATTCTACAACATTTCTTCATTTTTCAATTTCTAGATCACTGACTATTGTGATGCATCCCGCTATTTATTTGTTTTGTATTTTCTGGCTTTAAAATAAAGTGAGTTCTGCCGGTAGTTTTGTTATTTTTGCTGTTCAGAACAGATCCAGGTTGAAGTCCAGACCTGAAGAATCACTGATTTGTAACATCGTTTCTTGGTTTTTGTTTTCCCTGCATCATTCCCCCCACACAGTTCTCAGAGGATTCATAGCTAGTGCAGCTGCTATCCAGTTGTTCTTCTTGGCAAGCCCATCTTCATTCATGTATAACCCCGACCAGCCAGGGAGTCCAAGCCGATAATCATTTCTGCGCTCTCGTTGAGCATGTGAATCCGGGTGTGTTGTTCTTCATGTTCACGAGCGTGCAAGCACATAAAACGCTGCTCTGTTCTTACTCCACTTCCCTATGTAAGCATGTCTCTGCTATACATACCGTAACCCTGGACCTAACCCAAACATAAGGCTCTGTTTGAAAAGCCCAACAGCTGCACTCGATTACATTAAGTACCACAGGCAGAACAGACGCACTCTCTCCAGCCACTGGCTCCGGCCATAATCAACTTATTCAATAAGCTCGAAAAAATGCAGTTCTGTGCTTTTTTGGACCCCCCTTGCCTCCCCGACACACATTGACAAATCTCCATTCACACACATACACACACACACCCCCACACACACACACACACACCCCCACACACACACACACTCAAAGACACTTTCTCATCACAGAGCGCAATTGTTGCTGATGGAGCTTCCTGTTCGGGTCAAGAAAATGTATAAACATTCTCATGGACATCTCCGCTGGAGGAATGTCCTGTTTTTTTTTGTTTTTTTTTTTCACCCCAACACATTTCCAGGAGGCTTAAAATCTAATCCACTGAGAGGTGAGAAACGGTGAGCATGAAGGGAGGGAAGGTCTGAAACTCCCATTCATCACAGCTCTCGGGGTAAGAAGAAATGCTGATCATGGATGTTTTATTAGGCCTCCCCGGAGGTAGACACTGGGTTCGCAGGATGCGTTTTTGTTAATCATGATGTAGTATGTTTGAAATGCTGAAGGGAGATGTTAAACCCTGATTAGATTTAACAAGGCACTGCAAAAGTCTGGGGTGCTTTCTTGTCAAGGGGAGTTTGTCCTGACTAAAACACATGTGGAAGTGCCAGCAGTGATTCAGATTTGGCATGTAAAGGCTGCAGTGTTTATTTCCTTACCTGACGCAAATTCAGGTGCCGCTAAGTTCATTTGGCCATCTTCACTTTTGGATGGTGGAACATAACACGGCTAAGACTTGCTGAAAATTTAACCGGCAAGAGTCGGGGCCGTGGCTTCCATCTTCTAACCATCCATCGTTATTGGTTAGCCATTTCTACATTGAGGACATTAGACTTCTCTTTGTGTGTTTTTTTTTTTTTTATTTCGTTATTAACTTCTAGATTCCTTCACCTCTCTCTTTTTTTTTACTACACTTATCAAAAGCCACAGCAATTTTACAGCTATTTAAAATGTTATTGAGTGCACTCGCTTCATACATGTATGTAGCATTTTCATAAACAATTGAAACATCAACGATGTTTGCAAAGAACATAACATGTCTACAATATTGATGCTGCCTTCCAAGAAGGTGTCTGATTGTTTCAAGCTATGTGTGGACACACTGTTACTAATTCATTATATGTTAGATAATTTCACAGACTATCAAAAGCTGGGCAGTGCGTTTTGAGACTGACTTTGTGCTGATGAGAAACATTCTGGAATTTTATCAATAACAAAATTGCATGCCTCTGGCATTATGTTGCAATAATTACAACTCAAACCAATGTGCCTGTGAACATCTTTTTCATGGCCACTTGAGGTCCTGTCTTTATTTAGTCTGGCAAACATACTACTGTTGAATATTTGGTTTCATCTGTCCTGCCAAAAACAACTCAAACACGATGAACCTGAAGCCCATTTTCTAAATCTTTACTCTGTCTAAACCACATTCAGATACCAACACAAGTGGACCTCCTTTCACCTTCCATGTTTCTGCCTCGTTTTCATCTGATTTACAAGCAAGAGACATTTTCTTTCCAGTGTGTTTTCAACAAAAATTTGCTGGGATGGTATACATCTTTATGCTAACTTTCGCCAACGGCCTCCTATATCTTGACCTGCTTATTAATGCTCAATTTCCATCAGGTTTAAACAAACAATATGGCCTCTCATTCCTTTTAAAAATGTCCTCACATGCTTGTGATTGGCGAGAAGGTGTACAGCTCTTGGTGAATGCAGAACGCTGCAAATCAGGAGATTGTTTAATGAGCTACCGCATCCAACCAGCGGTATCTGTGCTTGTTAGTACAGGAAGACAATGTCCTGTATAGGTAGGCTCGGCCACAGAGTCCAACTTTCTTCAGTCAGCAAAGCGACACTGGAGCTGACAGCTCGTCTCCTTGAGTTGGAGCTTCTCAGGCAGATGCTCTATGGGAGACAAACAACCCCGAGGCATGAAACTCAAATGTTGCTTTGGTAACATTCCCAAAAATGGCTTGATTGTTATTTTCAGAACTATTTTTTTTAACATAATGAAGCCTATTATCTTCTCTTAAATTTAATTTTGGCTTTCACTTTGCTGGGGGGGGGGCGTTACCTTATTTTCATTGTCTATTTTGTGTTTTCTGCAGACACTTTAATTTGGCTTTTCTTTTAGATAAATTGTGTGCCAATATCTGGTTCTCATGCTTTTTAAAAATCTTTTTACATATTTAAAGAACCTCGTTAGAAACACAACAGTAAGCTTAGATTCCTATTACGCAAACTGAACAAAACTTTACTTTTTACATGAAATCAGCCTCTCTCTAACCAGCAGAGGCAGAAAGCCAGTGGCACATTATGATTCATTTTCCAGTTCAAATAGCTGCACCTGTAGTCTGCTGCTTCCAGTTCAACATCCTGAATAGCACATTCACCAACCACTGATTTACTACAAGAAGCAATAACAACTCATCCAGGCTCAAAGTGTCGAGGGTCTTTAAGTTCTTTAAGTCAATCAGACTAAACGAACAGCAACAGTTCTTTTTTAATGTTAGACTTTAAACAACATCTTCTGATTTAGTTCAGTAGGTGGAAAGGCGGAAGGTTTGTATCAAAAACAATGGTTCTGACCCCCCATAAAGGGATTTGCAGGCTTGGGTATAAAACGTTTATACATGCTTTATGCCAAAAACATTGCATTCATCCATGTAAATCATGTGGATTACAAATAATTTCTGAAGAATGGAACTCTAGCTCTCCTACTTTTTATTACTTTAACCTCTCACTGCTGACAATTTGCCAGAACGTGAAACGTTCTCTTGATTTGCTGCAACAAGACTGTCCAAACAAAGTTTTACTAAATTCATATACATTTATGTTTTGCCTGCATCGTTTATGAACTACAATCTGCACAGCGTCTGGAGATGCCTGCTTGTCATTTTAAACTTCCCTTCAGTTACTGTTTAATTTAATAACATTAGTAAGCATTTCCTGTTCTCCTTATGTTGATCTATGATTTGTAGGTTCTGACTTGGCAACAGCATAAGAGTTTGTTTCATTCATTTAATAGATTAATTTCAATTTTAGAATCACATGCAAAATTCAGTGTTGCACTTTTCACCTGATATATTTGCTCCACCATTTCGGGACAGCATTTTTTTTATTTTTTTTTATGAGTTTACCAAACTATTTTGTTGAAAATGTGTCTGATAGTGGTGTTAATTTCCATGATCTATTTGTAAAAGGTCTGTGGTTATCTACGAATGACAGACAGCACTGAAAATAGAGTTAGTTTTTGTTTTAAATCACTTTTACCACATAAGGTCAAGTTTTTATAATATAATAGTTTATCGTATCTATCACCTTATAAATATAGGACATAAAGTAATCTGTTTATGTAGTTATCAATGTTGGTCTCCAGTAGCAGATGAAGTTGAATGAAACAGTGAGGAGTATTGTTTTTTTTGTTGTAGTTTGTTTTATAATCTACTTTTATGTATGTTAATTCCTGACAAATTAATGACAAACTGTGCTGTTTGGTGATGACTTTCCCTTTTCTCGTCAAGCTTGTAGTGGATGTTGCTTTGTGTCAGCCTGTTCATGTTAGGTCTGTTTTTCTGGCCATGAATCTCTGTAGTTTGCAGCTGGCTACTGACTCAACATATCACCACGTGCACCGTGGACCGCTAAACTGGTTCCATTTAATTCCATTACCTTTGGTAAATATCATGCTAAAACACAAATACTTCTTGGAGATTAAATAATGTCAGTTTGCCAAACTGCACACGCCTTCTTTCACATTCTGGAAAACAATGTTTCACCGTTCACCACCCCATTGTGACATTGTAATTCCCAATCTGCTCGTGGCTCTGTCTCACATTCGTGATGCTACGATGACTTAATTTAAAAGATCAGCTTCCTTTATTGCTGTTTTCATGCAAATTATGAGATGTCTGTATGATGGACACATTAGAAAACATTTTTTGTCTTCGCTTCTTACCTTTTCATACTTTAAGTTAATAACTCTGAACAGCACTTTACACCACTTACTATTGCAAACATTCATATCAAGTTTAACCGCTGGATGCTTAAATATATAAATGTCTCAGAGGGATAGAGATAGAGGAAGAAAAATTAGAATCATAATCAGCAAAGAAAAAAAAAATGAGTAAGACACAAATTCTGATTTGACAGTTGAACCAAAGACAAATTATTTTCTTTTCCCCTCAAATTTATGCTGGGTCAAGAAGTTAATGTATCACATATTGAATTACGCTTGAAATACTCCTCAACTCAATAATTAGAAAGTGTCTCTGTCCTATTTTCAAATACTTACGTGTCAGTGAACGTCCTCAAACCTATCCGTACAGCTGTGTGACAAATTGACGAGTCTGTTAGCACTTATTCAAATCTCCATTAGATATTCATGCTCTTTCCAAAAGTTTCACTTCTCCAATTTCCAGGAGGACCTCTCAGTGAATTCCTTAATGCAAGGGGAAATGGAAATGCGCTCTGACTGCTCAAGATAAGACTTTTAATTTGCTACTGTAAATTGAAGCTATTTGTCTTCAAACCCCAACTTCTGTTTCAGCTCAGCCATATCGCAGGCTGAAATATATCATTCAAATTAATCCAAAATTGAAAGCACGCCGTGGCATTTTCCTGCAGATTTTTGCTGCTTGGCAAGGAATGAAAGTGACTGTGGCAGAGGCCACTGTAATTTGAGGTCACAGAGGAGGGTGAAGGAGGAATTAGAAAGAATTTCTTGCTGTTCCGTTTTTTAATGTTAAATGTAGTTGTTTTTTTTTTCCTTGCGTGCTTTTTTTTGATTCGTTAAACCTGAAAGAAAGCAAAACAGTTTATCATATCTATTTATGTTCTCCTCTCTTTCTGAGGTTTCTCTCCGCTATACTTAATCATTCACATTTTTCTATTTCATCTCATCACACTTCACTCTTCCTTCCTTACAGCTCCTATTTTCCCTCGTACATTATTCCACAACTGCACCACAACCCACAAGTGCTGGTTACCATCATCCAAACCACAAAGTGTTGATTCCCAAAATATGTTTTGTCCACAGGCCAGCCCCTTATTGACCAGTGACCTTATATAGAATACTGTAATCCAAAGACTGTTTATATGTTTAACACTCATTGATTCTGACTATCAAGAATTCCACTCTCTGCTGGAAAGCACCTCTGATAACATCTAATAGTCTCCAAACACACACACACACACACACTCATGCACACACAAATTAATGCTTGCAATGAACAAAAACTGGCACTGTCCTGTGTCCGGGCATCTTAATGGTCTCCATATGTGCCCTTGCTCCCACACAGCAGTTCTAACATACCAGATTTATAAATCATATTCTCCGAGTTTCTCCGAAGGAATAAAAACAAACAAAGCCAAAGTCTTTTCCTCTCTTTTTAAAAAGAAAAAAAAGAAAAAGAAATCCATTTTCCTTCAAAAGAAAATAGCACTGCGTCCTGTAAGAGATGAGGAAAAGTGCTTAAACACAGAGAAATTTACGGCAGCACCCAGGGTTCAGTGTTATTTCATCGACAGGAGCCGGTTCAGTGTTACATAGCTGTATGAATGTCCCATTGATCAGCGGTGTTGCTGCTCATTTCTCAGTTAGACAAGACAGAGCGAAACCAGGCACTGCGTATGAATAGCCAAATAAATGTCAAGCTGAGGGTGTGTTAATCGTTTTCGAGTGTGCATTTTTGCAGCCAAATAAATGTCACAGTTTAGAATGTTAATCGATTTCTGTGTCGTTTTATTAGCCACTAGTAATCAAAGTCAAAGAGTGCTGGTAAGTGTTTTTTTTTTTTTAGCAATTTGGTTTTTCCGTACCTTGTAGCAATCATGTATCTGATTTGTTAAACTACTGAAGTTATATTAGCTTGCAACTGTCATACTCGACAATAGAGGCTAGCACATAAACTTAAAATTAACAGTGCTAATAAATCTGAGACATATTTATGTTGTAAGTGACTTTCCTGTCAGAGACTCTGTCACAAATGTCCCCTTTCTGTGTCTTCTTGAATACAAGTCCTAAATTCAACACAGGTTGTGTGTGGACTTCTTTTCAAAATACCTAGAATGACAGTGAATGCAAAATTCTTTTCCTCAGATTATTTTGAGGAATATTTGCTATTGGGTGAAATGCTCACCATTCACCCAGTAATTCACTCAGAATTTTTCGCTGTAGTCATTAGAAAATCAATGACACGTGTATTCTCCTCGGCACACGCAGGTGCTCAGAAACCTCTGTGGGTGCTCCGACCCCAAAGCACCCCTGGGATCCCTTGGTTCGAAACAGAACCAACGCTCCATGAGCTCTTTGGCGACCATCTCTACTGAAGCAGCCAGACTGATAACCTCAGTGCAAACGAGGGTGATTTTTTATTTATTTTTTTTTTTCAATAGTAACAGGAATATGCACATAAGTAGGATAGGCGAACAGACTTCATATGAAAACAAAGACCATGTAAGCGTTTCAATTTTAATTCAAAGAGATCAGACATTAAAAAACTGTAAATTTATATGAAACATTATTTTTACGTCCTTGCTGTCATAATGTTGAACGGTATGTAAGTTATTAAAGCGTTATTAAAATATTTCACATCAGCTCTGTACAGTTGAAGAATGTATTGTTTCTTTGGGGTTTTATTTATTTGAACATCCAACTCCTAGTGGTCTGCACCTCACCAGATATTACATGTTTATTTTGTTTCTCATCCCCAAAATACCCACCGACACTTGACAGTTTGATTTTGTTATATCATTACTACCATGATATATTGTAGATTTTAGGGTTATCTAAATATATGCATTATGTGGAGTATGAATTACTGATTAAAATCAAGATTATTTCTTCACTGAGTGGCTTCAACGGGAAACTCGGAGAGCTTTTATGTGTTCATCGGCTTTACAAAGTTGAAAAAATGGACAGGACCTTTCAGTTACCTATCGTTAATTGTGGCTTTTATTTGACTAAATTTACACAAAGTACAGCAAAAATGTGACTATTTACATCAGACTCAAACACTAAAGCTAAGAGCACAAACAAAAGTTCATTCTCTTTCAATTGTTCCCGGTCGTTTTGTGCTATTTGTGGATTTTTCCTAATTCAGTTTAATAATAGGCATTGGAAAATGTATATGAACACGTACCATATGAGGCAAATCAGCTGAAGTTTGGGCATGAGTTATTGGAGCTCCTAAAGGGGTTGAGGTCCTTGGAGAGCTGCCATCCAAGCTGACCTCCTGCAGAAGGTCACGCTCAGATGGACATAAGTGCTGCTTTGACAAAGTGGTGGTGCAGGAGAACCTTTAAAAAAGAATAAAATAAACTCACAGGCTTTCCAGCTGAAAAGATTGTACCAGACTCAGCTTTTGCCACTTATCAGGACACTGTAGTTGCCATTTAAATAAATGTGGGATTTCATTCTTTGTAGATTAATTCATGATGGAAAGAAAATTAGGCAACTTGCTGAAACAGGAAACTTCTAGCAAAGCAGAGTTTTAATGGACATGATCATGAGGCAATTCATTTGCAAACTATAACCAGACTATCTCATTTGTTGTCAGTTACAAGAGAAAAGTGTTATTAGCATGTTTTTATTTTTCTTTTACATTTCAGAATCCGTTAAGAAAAAAGAAAAACTCAAATTGACATTACAAGATTTAAAGAATTGCTAATTGGTGGAGAGCTTATCAGTGTAGATTAAACTCTGTTGTTTGCCTCTATAGTTATAGAGCTGTCTTATAAAAAATCTCTGCTCAATGCAACATTACAGTTTGATTGTGTCCATAATTTTATATTTTGGACAAAAGTAGTGCAGATTTCTTAGAAAAGTGAAATAACTTTTTCATGTTGTACAAGATTAGGAATATAAAAGACTCCTAATGGTTTCATGTTTTGCGCTGGCTCCTTCTGTTGCAGTCTGTCAAACTCCCAGCGTTCCCTGTTGTTCCTGCAGTTCCTCATCATAAGTTTATGATGAAGAACCGACATTCTCATATTCATATTCTTGTTCTCCTATTGTACTGCTGTCAATTTCTAATGACGTTTTATGTTGTTTGTTAAGTTCATATCAAGAAACTCAAAGGTGCTTTGCACTAAATTAACACACTGATAAATAAATCAAGGCAACGTTTATATAAACAGGAAGTTCAGCAGAGAAATTGCCAATGAGTTTCTGAGTTTCTGCATTTTCCATCTCAAACAAGACTGTATTATTTTCATTAATGCAAGGGGATTAAAAATAATAAAACAAGACCACAAAAAAAAAGAATCTGATTGGAAGAGGTGCAGAACAAAGCCCGAGATGTGTGAGGAAAAGCAGGGAAAAGGGGCTTGCGAATACATTAGAGGAATATTTCTTTCTGAAGCTTTGTAACACAGCAGATGATGAACCCTGAATGCACTCTCCAGAGTTGACACCGGCGCTCCCTTCCTATCCCCCCTCCATTGTCTGGTCCTACACAGCTCAGTCCTACCTCTCACACAAAGCCCATCTCCACCCTTCGCTGACAAGCCATTCAGTGGGGAAAACGCAACATTGATGGGCTCTATCTAGCAGCATTTTGTAGCCTGTCCATTTTTCAATAGGCCCTCTCTCTCCCAGACTCATGGCAATACTTTGTAATGGAAATCTGTAGTGGGCAAAACAGCACAAAAACACTGTTCCCTGCCGTCATCTGTCGCAACGATTTTATGGTCTGGGAGCAGACAAGTGAGTGAGTGTGTGCACTGAGGGATGTGCCTGTTAAGAGATGGAGGTTGCTCCACAGAGCCACGGGTTATAGTTCCTTATAACTGAGCAACCCATCAATTGGTCCTGCAACAGGCCGGGGCAGAAGAGCACTGGCCATTAGGGAACCTACGCCGCTGTATGTCTAGCCTCTGTGTGTGTGTGTGTGTGTGCGTGTGTGCGTGTGTGTGTGTGTATGTGTAGGTGTGTGTGTGCGCGCGCGGGTGCACACGCATGCATACATATTTTTAAGGTGTGAGTGTGTAAAAAAATGAAACACATTTAAGCAGTGAACAGATTTGGTAGTTGGGAGTTACTGCTATTGATTTGAATGAGACTAGCTGCATGTGTGTCTCCCTTTGGAAGCTTAAAGGATTAATAAAGCAGTAAGGAAATGTCCAGTACCATTTCTCATATGCCTCTGAGTTGAACTGGTGATGAGGGAGGGAGGACAAGCAGAGGGGAGATAGATGATAGAGAAAATAGTCATGTGAAAAGCTTGTGGAACGAAGGAAGAAAAAAAAAGCAGAGAGAGCAGAACAGGCTCAGAGAAGGAGCTTAGCAGAATAAAAATATAATTCGGAGATGAAAGTTTCATTTCTAATAGACACATCTTCTAATAACCGCAAATCTAGTTCTCAGTCACAATATTAATTTGCTTAGAATTCATGAAATGATGGTCTCTGCATTAAAATTAATGCATAATACACGTCTATGCATTAGCTGGTGGGGTCACTCAAATGGGCGTGCTTCTTCCTACAAGAAATTGTGCTATAAGGCTGCAGATATTATTGTATCTGAAACCTTATTAATTTCTTACACTTCTCAAATGTGTTATTTACTGTAATCCAGCTCATGCATGCAAATGCCTCCAAGGTAATTACAGAAAAGTGACAGGAAACTTTAGAATGAATTTGAGTTAAAGGACAAGAGAAAGAAAAAAACAGGGAGAAGGCGAGATGGTGAGGAAAAAAAAGAAAATCACTTTGCACTTCTGCCGGACCATGTTCCACGCAAGAAGATGCACACGGCATCATTCTCCTGCTACCGGAGAAACAGGAATTGAAAAGGGCAAATCCGGGTTCGTGCACCTTGCTAAGACTAGCCACTGGCGACAGTCTATCTGGAACTCAGTGCTGCTGAAAAGGGCATGATGAAAATACTCCAGCTCTCAGCATAAAATGAGCTGACACAAATTCCAATCCATTGGTTATAGTCAGGGAAGAGGCAGATTTTATTGAAAACAAATTTGGCTCAAACTTCTGTATAATAACAATCTGGAGGTGGATATGCTTAACAGTGTTGGCAAATTTCAACAAATCCATTAGTCTTTTGTTGCTAATTAAGCACAGATCAAACATGTTAGATGATTTCAGAGTGTTCCATTTATTTTGATGCCAGATTTTTGCCTTTAATTGTGCGGGTAAGACACCAGCTGAATGAATTGCGCTGTGCCCAGCTCCCTTACAGTAGTGGAAACTTTTAATTGTGACATATGTTATCAGCCAGTATTTGAAATCCTAGAGGGAAAAAAAAGCAAAAAGAGAAAAAAATAAATAACTGACTTTGGAGCAAACTTAGCTCTTCATGTTTATTCAATATATTTTGTCGGAAGCAGCTACTCAGGAATAGTTGCTTCTAACTGCCTGTTCACCAATCCCACTAATGTCCAAGCCCATTACTTATTCTGTCACAATCTGGCTTATTTTCTCCAGCAATTCATGCTTATTATTACTGAAATGTATCTGGTATTTAGAGCTTAACTCATCAATGAATCAGACAGTGTTGCCCTTTCATCTGGGTTAATTCATCTGGCCTTCTGCTGGAGTCCCTGCTATTAGCAGCGATTTGTGCACACGGAGTTAGACAGGACGTCGAGGGAAATATGGCTTGAACTTTTTTTTTTTTCCTTCTTTCCTAGTTTAAAGTGCAAAGTGAGACAACTGACAAATTTAACACTCTCTGTAACGAGCAGCTGGCCATTGATCCTGACTCTCTGGTTTCTCCCAAACTACGGTGGTAGTTGAAAAGGCTGTTTCTGTGTCAATGCCGTGTTGGAAGGCCCGCTCAGAAAAGGAAGATCAATAGATTAGTTTCAGCGAGGAAGTCGACTGAAGTTGGCATTCCTTCGATCATGTGGATGGGTGAGAGAGATAAGCCGCGGTTTGAATTCGAATTGTAAGGTCATCTACAACTGAAACAAATAAGCAGTAGATGCTTTTTTAGAGTGAATTGGTTACTCCGGTTTTCAGTGCTCCTGGAGGAGAAACAAATGTGTAGACTTTGGTCAAGGATTATGAGCTATACAAAAGATTTGACGAAGATTTTGAAGATAAAAACACATGGTTTGGTTTTGAAAATACATCTCTTTATCATGTTTGTAATATTTCAGGTAAAAAAGAGAAGAAAACAGACGTATATAGATTGTTTTATCACTCATCTAATTTGGTCAATATTAGCAATAGTGTTTCATAAAATTAACAGCTATTCAGTTGTTTCAAGACTTTCTTGTGTTTTTTTTTTCTTGTTTTTTCACCACATTGTATAAAATTGAAACCAGAAGTTTATATACTTCATTTTTTTTTTTTTGTATTCTTGCTTGTTTGTTGTGTTTGAAATGTGCCAAAAATGTGTTGTCAACTTTTATGTCAACATTAAAAAATATTGTGAAAATGCACAAACCTATCAGTGTCTGTCATTAGTGATGCCAAAGCAATGACCCTCTGGTTTCAGAGTCAGTTTGGTCAGAGCTGACCTGCAGCCAGAACCGTTTTCTACCCTGAAAGTAGGAAAAAGCTGTGCTATTCTCATAACTGCCCCGGCTAACGACCATGTGAGCTAGAAAATTTGTTTGCAATGGTTTCATTCAGTCTTATAATAACAAGTCAGTAAGTGCACCCAACCCATTCCTGATAGATTTGTAGTCACAAAGGACAAATATTAGGAAAACGCTGTGAGTAACCCGACTTATTTAGGAGGCCACATGCTGTTTATTCACATATATTTGCATAAGTCTATAGAAAATTGCAATTCAAGATTGCAATGACGTCTCAAACCATAAATACTCCATACAGAATATTTGTCATCTGCTGAACACCTACAAAATGCTCATCTAACATCACTACAAACATTGTAATCTGGGCTGTGGGCCTCTTGGTCAGCTCATTCGCTCCACTTTCTTTTGCTCATTCTTGCAGTGCTGCAGCACCTGAAGTGAATATACAGCTTTATTAACATTTCCTTAATCCCTTCCAGGCTGTCTGAAAAAAATCTGTGTGGTTTCCTGACTACAGTTCTGCTGATTGGTGTCTTTTCAACTGCAACCCAGTAAGCTGCCATGTGAACCACTGGTCTGCATTTTTCCCAATACACTGCCTCCCTTTGGTGACCTTAGGCTAGGGTCCGGTTACTGTGGTTTTACTGCCTTTCTTTTTTTTTTTCCAAAATATTTGAACAAACTATATGTGTCAAAATCCTATTCTTAGACCAACATTACACACAATACTAAAAATAGGCGCACATGTACCACATTTTTAAAGCACATGTTTCACTTACTCATATATTTATCACAAAGTTTCTTTTCCCAGATCACCAGTCACCACAGCAGACCAGAGTAGCACCCAGACTAAAGTAGACTTCCTACTCCAGAGTTCATTAGTATCCGGTCACTCACCACAATCTTTTCCAGACAACCCCTCCAAAATGTCTCATGTTGCTGGTCTCCTCCAGGGCAGGAGCCCTAAAGTGTGCAGAAGCTAAATTTAACCAGCAGACACAATTTTTCAGAGAACCTATGAATCATTCATTTCTGACTTCAAACAAATATCTGGCTGCATTGAAACTGCTGCTTGAAATTACCAAATTATTGTGGAACATAAAACAAAGAAAGCAATCAGGAACTGACTTCACTATAGATTTCAGGACCTCTTCTAGATGGAATCAGCGAGCTTAACATAAAAAAAAAAAAAAAAAAAAAAAAAAAAATGTCTCAAATTGAATTGAAAAGCTTGTATCTTGTCGGGGGCGGCATGAGCAGGAGAACTTTGTGGAGCAGGAGTGGGAGGAAGGGGGTGGGGGGTGGCACCGGAAGTATGGTTCTCCCAGGGCGCCAAACATGTTAGGACCGTCACTGTTTTTCTTCATAGTCCACAAGATAATTTTCCAAAAACCTTTTAGATAATCTTTTACATTACTGGAGTCTTTATGATGGTTTTCTGTCAGGAAGGTTTTTCTCAGGGGAATGCAAGGTAGATGTTTGTTTTTATTTTTGCTCAGCAGTAGTTTTCGCCTTGGGATACTTGTGCCAAAGAGCCTTTCCTATTGTTAAACCATGAACTCTGATCCCTAACTTGAAGCGAGTGAGGAATGCAGTTCCACTTTCAGTACTGTTTCATGTTTATTTATTGGCAATAATTGGGTCCTGGAAGTAATATTGAGTTCAGCTTTCCATCGTAGTTACTGCATGATTTGAGAAAGCAATCAGGAAAGATTACTTTTTTCATATAGGACCAGGTTGGTTTGAATTGATTTTTTCCTTCTATAAATGAGATCACCATTTGAAAACCTCATTTTGTATCATCTTTGCGCTGTGTGATCTAAAGAAGGCTGGTGTGACAAAAAAGCAAAAGGAGAGTAAATTTGTGAGGGGGTATTTTTTTTTCCCCTCCACTATATTTCTCAAACATAAAAAAATACAAAGTACCTTTATCATTACCGCTTACTGCCCATCACTATTTTCATTTCCTACTTTTTTTTTTTTTCCCCCCTTTGGAAAATATACAAGGTGAACTTAATGCTGCCACATTACCTCTGAACAATGTTGAAAGTAAGAGAAACATGATGCTTTGGATGGATGGCTCTAATACATTATTGATGACTGTCTGGTTTGTTGGTTTGGATGTAATAGTCCTTGGAGAATTTATGCATAGCATCATTTCAAAGAGAATAGTGGCCTTCTTTTCATCTCCTGTTGCTTTAATCCAAGTACAGCTGTGCTTCGGTGGCTTGATTTAGGCAGGCACACACAAAACACGCCTGCACCCACACAATCACACTCGTGCAAGCGTTAAGGTGTCATGCTAGTTTTATTCTTCAAACTCTCTAGGGTACGTGCGTACTTACTATCTGCGGTGAAGTCACTTAATATGGGTAAGCCCACAAACACACTTTAGCACACACTGTGAGGTGTCAGCACGATTGTTGATCTTTGCTATTCTCACAGGGCATGATGTTTATTTGGTAACCTCAAGGTTTTGTCACATTTTGTATTCCACATTATTCATGAAGGGCTACTTTCCCTAAGTGGGAATGGCACGGCCAAGAGCCCTGCAGGGCTTAAAACACTGCAGTCAAACACACAGAAGTTTACGCAAAAGCAAGACAAAAAATGCATAGAAATCAACCTCACCTCTACAAATCATTTGTCTTCATAGATATTTGTCGTATTTGACTTGCAAATAAACACAACTACACAGTACTTTGAGGTTCAGCAGCAATATTATTTTTTTTATTGCTTAAACAAGCATAACCTTGTGAAAGCAAAGCTCCGATGCCAATTCCCTAAGCTGACCGTTTCATTTAGAAAATGTCTGAAAATATCTCAATCGCAGCAGGAGCACATTGTTCTTCATACCTTCCAGATGTCAAACCGAAGGTCCGAAACATTGTGTGTTATACTGTTCGAATGTACTTTATATAGAACAATATATAAACATTTTCCTTACAAAAATATCAGCAAACTTAGTTTTTAAATAATGTATTTATCATCTGTGTACGGTTGTAGGCTGTGTTTATAATGAGAGTAAATGTAGACTTCACGTGTAACTATCGCCGCTGTACAAACATAACCCTGACCCAGACAAATTTAAAAAAAAAATCCACCAAAGTGTCTGGAGCCGAGAGACACTGAAGGCCACGGCCAAGTGTGTGGATGAGCGCTGGGGGTGAACAAGGCTGTGGCCTTCACATTTGACATTTGTACTGCAGAAGTTCGGCATGGATGCATGCACTATTACATTTCAACAGGACTCAGTGCAATGAATGGGTGTGTGTTGACCTTTAGAAGTAAGGAGATATCTAATCTCCTCACCATCTCATATTTTCAGTATGAGAGATAATTAAAATGTTTTGAAAACTGATACAAATCCAGAAGGATATCAGGAGTTTATCTCACTTTTACACACAATGAGGAGTATGCTAACAAAGGTAAAAAATAAATAAATATCTACTGCTAAAGAACTGCAGGACAACCTTAGGTGTAGGAAATGAGCCTACTGAAATATAAATAAAAATACAATTATTTTTTAAGGTTTTTACACATTTTCAACATGGTGGATAATTGTTAATGGCAAAACAAAGCCAAGAGCAGGAAATATGCTTGCAAATGAGCAGTCTTCATGGCCCTACCACGGTCTACCATTCAGCGTCAATAAAAAAAGCAACATGTCAATCACAACACTTCGCTGTTGCGGGGTCAGAGGTTTCATCTGGCAGCACCATCTTGCATCAGGTGTTGCTGTGAATGTTTTCTATACAACAAGTAAACACCTGACATGTTCATCTTTCTAAGCCCCAAGTTGTTCCACATACCAAGGGAAGCTGAGATGCTGCTGATATGCAGTCAAAACTCAATATTTTTCAGTTGCCAAATTCACTAAATGAAACATCAATTACACACAGATTAATGTTTTCAAGCCTTCATTTCTTGAAATTATGATGGTTTTCCACTTGCAGCTGGTGAAAACACATTTAAAATCTGAATATTACATCAGATCATTAAAATAATAATAATAATACAGATATCTGGGCTTAATGAAAAGTATGTTTAATACTTGCGTAAAAAGTTGGCAATTTCAGAACATACTTTTATTTTGAAAAATGAACCCCATCAGAACGTATGTCCTACTTTATTGTTTATTTCTGTGTAGAAACCCAGATGTCATCTGAGTGTGAAACAATTCAGACATGTACCTGAGGCAGACATTTTTTAAACTTACTTTTTTGGACTGTAGAACCCGTCTGCCTTTCTCAAACATATTAGCCGTGAAAAATGGTACAAAGAATGGATGAACGTCTGGTATCCGCTAACAGCGTTCTGCTGAAAGAACAGAGGCAAAGATTACCTGCTGTAGATTTTTGCTTAATATTAAAGATACATTTTTAAAGTAAGTACCTTGAAGATAATTCCTTATTTTCAGAATGAAGTCGGCATTAAAAAGGGGAATAATAAATCCGGACAAAAGAAATATCGTCACTGCATGTGCTTCTGTTGTAAACGGATGTTCATGGATAGAACAGCTTGAGATTTCCATACTTATCCCCACGTTGTAGGCAGTGTTTAGGAAATTGATGATTATCCTGTCCTGCTGCTGACAAAGCAGTGAGGTTGTGGCAGAGATGCTTGGTTAGCCACCATCCCTATTTACAGAGAGCACTGGTTTGGAAGAGCACAGCACACTGAATGGTTCTGGTGAAATCAGCAGGAGCAAAAACTGGGGCTTTTATCTGCAGGAAATAAAAGCCTGACTGTGTCATCATGCTCCCAAAAGACTCCACTCTGGTTAGCAGGGTGCCCTGATTGGCATACATTTGCAAATTTCTTGTGAGCTGTGCTGCAAAGGAAAAAAGCGTCAAAAGCTCCATCCCATTAAGGTTTGTCTAAAAAATGGAACCCATGTTGAGTCAGTTTTAAACCAAATAATAATAATAAAAAAAATGTATGTAATGTAATGTACATTTTTTCTATTAAATGTTATTTTATGGAAGGCCTCATAATGGTAGACATAGTAACCAGTTTCTTATGTACATTGCTGGGAAAAAAAGCATGTTACCTTTACTTTCTGTGAAATATATGTTTGCTTATTTGGAACGGAGAAGAATCCTGATTGAAAGAGAAAAAAAAAATCCTTGTCAGTGACGTGATTATAAGGGAGCAGATGCTTTAAAACAAGGCAGGATTTGTAATCGGGTTGCGTATTTTGAGAAATGTTCATTCTGTTCAAACTAAACAGTTCTCCACACAGAATTTCTCAAACAAATAGTTTAATTAATCCAAAGTAGAGAGGTACCTCTTAGAAAATAATGACAAAAATGGGTTATTGAAAATAACTTTGTTCATCTGTGATCATTGTCTTGACTATGGTTATAATCACACTCCCACTGACTGTGAAAGAATAACTTCAGATGCTTCTTTCCTTTATGAAAGTGGGATCCAGTGATCAACTATTTCGTGATCGCCGCTGGAAAGTTTGTTCTTTTAATTTGCTTGAGAGTTGTTACAACTTACTCTCAAAATTCATTTCATAGGCAGGCTCTGTGCCGATGTTGGTAAAAAGACAGTATGTAGGATCACACCCATGGAACCTCCTGAATTTTTCATCTGCCTGTTGGCTTTATGTCTGACATTTTTCAAATTCAACTTTAAGGTTTCTATTTATGTCGATATGAACCACAATACTTCTAGAATGTTTCCAACATCTCATTAAATCCACACCACAAAGTGTCACATGCAAACCAGTAATGATAAAGTCACTAAAGGCGCTATAGCAGCCAATCACTTTCTACCTTTAATTAACCCTTTGAGAGCACTACTAGATCACCGCTTCTGTGCGTTTTTCTCTTTGATTTGTGGCGGACAGCCGCTCACACCCAGCCAGGTTCTGCAGGAGGTTTCTTCCTGTCCTCCTGTTTTACTTTCTACTGTTGCTTTACACGTCCCTCATACAACAGGTTGCTGTAAGGTCAAAAAAAAAAAAAAAAAACTTTTAACATTTGAAGGTGCTGTTCTAAAAGTGCAAACGACTGTCCACTGTCGCCACATGTTCAGCCAGTAGGGGTGAATGCTGTAAGCCAATGCCTCAGTGCAATCTGCTGGGTTTCATTTGAAAACTTTTAAAAAACAATTTGGATATTAAACTGAACTTGAAGGCATTTGTTGATTGCTGGGATTATTTTGAATACATTTCTATCTTGCGTTTGACATTGAATGTTTTTGTATGACTGGATGGAAATTACTTTTTTTTTTCCCCCAACTGCCTTGAAACATATGTCGGTAATTGGCTCTAAATTAACTCAATCGAATTAAACAACCATCAGTTCTACTTGAAACAAAATTTCTCTTATGAATAGGGAACATAACTTGACAAATATTATTCTTGGAAACAAATATAAATGTTTCTATATCTTCCTTTGCCAGGTATATTGTACTTTAGAGTCTCTTGATGGAATTGAAATGAATTGACTGAATTTGGGTTTTCATAAAAGAAAATCAGAGAATGGTCATGCACAATGCTGTGGCACAAGATGGATTTTATTTTTTTTTCTTTAGTTACTGTGTAATTACTGTTAACACTGCACCTGCTTTTGAATAAAGAGCTCAAAAGCTTTTTACCGATTCTAGAAAGTCCACATCCAATTTATTATTTTTTTGAATGTTTCAAGGTTTGTTTGCTTTGCTTGTTTTGTCTTTTTTTCAAATAAATTGTTAAAAGCTGTGGCTGATTGTGCAAAACAACATGTGACTGGAAAGACTGTTCAAGGAAACTTGCAATGAGAAAGTGTTTGAGTCACACATTCAGCTTCGTTCTTCTTTCTGAAATGTGTCCAGACCTTTTAACCTCAGCCCATTTACTCAGGACAGTTGATTTTGTCAAAATTAACAAAGAAGACAAAACGTGTGGGAAAATTTATTCTAATGAATGCAGAGATGAGTTCATGGATTATAATGAAATCAATGCACTGAAACATAATTTGATGTGCATAATAAATGTAAGTTGGGACAATGTGACAACATAACAGTGTGTTGGCCTGCTTGTAGCCGTAAACGTGATTGTTAGCAGCTGTATAACGCTATGAAGCGGCAGACAATGTGAAACCATGTTGTGGATAACAGAATCCAGCTTATTTTTTACACTGCGGTAACGTGCTGCAAACGGTGCACCGAGGGCTTGTTCCTTCAAAAAATCCATCTTCTCCATTCCTACAGCTAAAGGAGTTGTAAATCTTATTAAAACTCTAGAGTAAATAAATATTATGATAAATACAGCACTGGGCATGGAGTGTGAAAATGGAGTGGTTCAGTGAATGCGGTTGGCAGGTGTCCTGCAGATAACAGTGAAAGATGATGAAGTGACGAGGCGTTTTCCCACTGGAAAGTGTGGCTGATAAGCTCCACTGGCTGATTGGCCTATTCCCTGTTGAGCTGAATGCAGACTTCACAGCCCATAGAAGAACAGGGTGACGTTACATTGAACATATGGACCATCCTTTACAAGTCACTGTGACAACTGATGTGCTCTTTTTACGGGGTTTTTGAAAAAGCGATCTCACGGGTTGAACTATTTAATTTTTTCTTTTATTGTATTTATTTTATATCTTGTAATATTACAGCCACAAAGTTCAATCTTTTTGTCTGGGGTTTTATTGCAAGTCGAACAAAATGTTCCACAATCATGCAAAAAGAAAAAAAAAATGTTGATGGTTTTTTATATTTCTTTTTATAAATAAATATTAGAAAAAAAGTAGTGTGCACATCCAAACCATGCTTCAGTGTATGGAGAGCTGAAACTGATCAAACCAAGTATTATTATTATTATTATGGATAATAATAATAACCACAAGAAGAGGAATGAAAAGCAACAAAGCAGAATAAAAATTACTACAAAGACAGGAGTAAAAAAAAAAAAAAAAAAAAAAAACATCGGAAAGAACAACAAACCAACTCACACTTTGTGACAAACCATCGAAAATAATTGTGTTTTTAACACAGAGTTAAAAACAGCAAAAGAAGAAGCCTGGCAACTTGCCCCGTATTTTTGGAGGAGCCACGACTTTTACGACCAATTCTCTTCTGAGATTCAGCCCAGCTTTTTCATACAACCATCAGAACCTGACCACTTGATCCAAGGGCTGCTGGTGAAACATGTCAGTGAAGCAAGTCAGAGAACTACGGAGGAGCAAAACCAACAACGCGTTTGAAAGCATACAGAAGGAAAATCAATCACAGGCTGCCACTGAAGAGATGGCAGAACAGGTGAGATATGTTTGTATTTGCATGGACAGGTTAAAAGATGAGCAGCTCCTCTCTGAATGAGCTGAAGTGATGAAAGAGAATCCTGAATGATGTGAATGGCAATAATCTAGTTGAGTTGTGATAAAATCATGGATTATTATCTCCAGGTCATGTTTGGCAAGACTGGTTTTAGCTTGGCAACCTGGTTTAACTGAAACAAACTTTTCTGCAAAACATTGCTGAACTATTTATTATTGAATTTGAAACCTGAGTCCAGGGTTTTACTAAGATTTGTAACCTGCTGCTTAATAGAGCACCGATGTTTGAAAAGGGGATGTGTGAATTACTGTCTGCACTGAATAAAATAACTGTGATTTTTGGAAAGCTCTGAAGATACATGGCCAATCATGACTTGGTGTATGTAAAGACATGTTTAATCCATTGATTCCCAGATTACCCAAACAAAATTGTGTGAAATAAATCCTCTTCAGAAGTTACACGATCAGTAAATGCATTCCACCTGTGGGTAATATCACCTCAGTTAGATTTGTTAGAAAAAATTTGTGAACATAGAGCTGCCAGAAGACCAAGGAATATATTAAACTGGTCATATTTGGGGAGCAGGGTTATAAAACAACATATGTTTGTAGGGGGACACAGGAAATAATTGGAAGAATGTGCTCCTTTCACATTACACCGAAAGTGAACTTTTCGGCCTGCATCCAACACTAACACTTTACATCCCAATAAGCAAACCATTCCCACTGTGAAAGAAGATGGGACCAGTTTCATGCTGTGGTGAGGCTTTTTTTTTTAATGGGCCTAGGGAAGCTGGTGAGATAAGATGAACAGAGCCAAAAACAGGAGAACTGATGAAAAGAAAAGTTAGAGATGCAAAAGATGGGAACTGTTGCAAAGGTTGACAATAACCACAGATATTCTCATAGAGCTACAATTGAATGACTCTTAGATTAAAACATATTCATGTGACCAATCGGCTATGTTAAAGTCTAGAGTTGAAAAAATAAAACATTGCTATGTATATATCGTCTCCATCAAAGTTGATATTAAGATATATATATTTTTTAAGAAGAATGGATGGTTAAAAAAGCACGACCCTGTAACCACACGCAAATATACAGAAAAAGTTGAAAGTAATGCTCAATACAGGTTCATTTAGGTTGGAAACTCTGCAACTCTACTAATTATTAGGAGCTCTGCTGGGCATTTAAACAAAACGAAGGGATCTTAATCTTGAATAAAGCGCATACATGACTTTGTTTTGCACCTCCCTAGAAAGCAATCAACTAAACAACTACATGCCAGAGAAAGTACGTCTACTTTGATCAACGGTCGCCTGGTGTGTTTGCTGTTGGGATTATCCACTTGCGTTAGTAGCTGATTCAAAATGGCAGCTCCGTGCATGCTGGGTAGGTGCTCTACCCACCTTTGAAGTGGGAGTTTATGAGAAGGATTTTCTTGTGAGCGCTCCCACTTGGTGAGATCAGCCACTTCAGCCAGTAAACAGTCGTATTAATCTTTGTCTGATTCAATCGTTCCTGTTTCAAAAGCAGAGATTATGCTCATCTATCACCTGGAACTTGTGATATTACTCAGAAACACACAGTCTGTCTAACACATACTCACAACTCCAAATGGTATTTTAATGTCAGAGCTTTGTATTTGATTGGTCATTTGAGAGGTAGCGATGGATTAGGAGGACAGCATGTTTTATATGCATACTACAGTAACCTTATCATTTTTTTCTCTTTAATTTTAGAGCAGATCATAACCAAACAAAGTGACCTAATTAAATGATGTAACATAGAGGAGATATTCAAGGTGGCAAAGCAAAATAGAAAGAAAAGAAATGAATTAGAGGGGAAAACAAAAATGATAATTTCATCTTCAAAAGTACAGTATATACTGGAGGAGATTTAAACAGCTGCAAAAATCATGTGTTCAATACATGATTTTCAGATTACTTTAGCTTTGGAACATGGTGCAATATCTTCATTGAAGTAGCCATTATAGAAGGAGTTAATTGTTGCTGTAAAGGGATGGATACAGCTAGCAACAGTACTCAGGAAGACTGTAGTAAAATCCACATTTTTGAGTTTTTCATCATGTTATGATGTTATTCCCTCATCTAAACCATACCTGAACTGTTGCTTTGATTTTTTTCATGCATGTTTGAGAAACATGTTAATCTTCCGTGGCAACCAAATAGCTATGAAAATCTGTATTTTCTCGGGACAAAGTGCCATTTTATAGCATAGTTATAAGTAACTATGGTTGCTGCTGTGATTAGCTGATTTGCTATTTGTGTTAGCAAGCAACTGAACAGGAATAGTTTATAAAATATTGGCATTGCTACCTATACCATTGTGGAAACAAGCATTGTTAAAACTCAGTGTAAGTTGAGAAAAGTTTGAATGTAAAATAACACGCAACACACGTTTCAGATGTTTTGAGTAAAGCTTTTTGCTTCATATTGATCTCAGTGAGCAAACAATAATTGTGACCTTCTGCAGACTCATACAAAAGGAAAGTTTGCTGTGTGATTTTCGATGCTTTTAGTTGAAGATCTCTGAACTTTTCAGAAATTCACACACAATGTGACTGCAGCTCATCTCTGGGCTACCAATCACAGATCAAAATCGTCACCCTGGAGAGAAAACCTTAACAAAGCAGTTCAGGCCACCATCTCACTAACCCAAGGTGAAAGCACTATAAACCGGGTTTGAAGAGATAAAATAAAATTTTAATAGGATTTTACATCAATAGACAGGAATCAACAACATTGGTTCTCTCTATTATTCTACACATGTGAAAAGCATTAGCCACCCTCTGAAGATCTTATATTTGAATTAGATTAATTAATCATAGACATATTTTTAAATATATCTGTCATAAGCAATACTTTTTTTTTGCATTTTTTGATAATATATTGTGACTATTTCCATTTTATGGTGCACATCATGAAATAGCCAATGAATTTATATTGTTTCCTATAACATGTAACATGCGCTGTTGTCACTTACTGAGAGTAAAATTAGGACATTTAAGTTACAACATAGTGATAAAAGCATTAAAAAAAAAATCACCTTCTTGTAACTAATCAGCACCGTTTTGACAAGTACTTCTCAGCTCCCTCTAAGCAACCTTCCAGCACATTTCTCAAGTTCAAATCGTTGTGTGAGAGTGATGCTTAAGTCTGTCCTAAATGTGACAGACACTATATGTGTATGTGTCACAAGCTTTGGTTTATTATAAACCAAAAAAAAAAAAAAAAAAAAAAACATAAACCAAAAAAAAAAAAAAAAACAAACTCATTACTCTTACTGGGGCCAATCTGTTCCATACAGGAATCTAAGAAGCCTTGTTAATTTTATCATCTGAAACAACAATGGACCATGCTACAGTCCCCAAGAGCACCGGATTCATCAGGATTACACCTTTGTGTGCACATCATCAGTAAGTGTGCAAAACACGTGTGATGTAAGGATATTTTGTAAAAAAATATATATATATAGTTCTGTAAATTATAAGGCATAGAACGTGAAGGGTGAAATGTTTTTTCTTGACTATATTAACAATAATCGTTATGCACTTTTTAAACTTCATCTTCCTTCATGGTATAATAACTTAAAACACAATATAATACAATAGTTTCCCGTTTTAAAAAAAAAAAACCCACCATATTAAACATATTAGATGGTGTATATTACTTTACTGCTGTAAATATGAATAATTTTGCTTGATTCATCATACAAACACTTATAAACATGTATGATCTACAAAGAGGTAGTCATCCTGCAGTAAGTGACTGTGGCTGGAAGGCCTCCGAATCACATTGTGCAAAGTGTTTCATAGCAGCATCGGATCGGCTTTTCCTCCTACATATTTTATTACAAATGTTGCCATCATTGGTACTGCAATATTACTAGCAAGTTAATCTACTGCACCGCTAGGAAAATGGAAGAGAGAGACATCAATCGCTGCCCCCTCCAAAGTCTTAAAGGTCACAATATGAGTAAGTGAGAGTTGAGTAATTGCAAGAACATAATGATGGCTAAAATTTTGCTTACTGTAGATCCATTTCTGACTTACTTACTTGCTTGCTTGCATGACTTTTCCTTTCAGATACTTTTCTTTGCAGTCATTTTATCTGAAAGGACTCAGTCTTCCTTGTGCATGGATTTTGTTGCTTTCCCCATTTTCAGCCCTCCATGAAATGCTGTCAGGCACAGTAATGAATAGCTTGCCCTAGTTTCAGTTGAGCTGTGAACCCATTTCATATTTGAGACACACGGAAGATAATAGATTTAAAGTGTACGAAACGTGACCTTGCAGCTTAGCACTAAAACTATAAAAGGTGCAGACAGTTGTATTGATTTTGTCTAAACTGGTTTCATAGGTGAATAAAGCAACACAAACTCAGGGCTGAAAGTGATGAGTTGAACATTATGTCGACATAAAAGACGTCTTCATCCACAGAAGGTCTCAGACGTTTGATGCTCTACATGGTTGATGATAAGGCAATTAGAGAACATACAAATGTCCATTTCTCAGGTTTGTATGTTTCTAATTGCTTTCAGCCATTCGTGACTACTACAATAAAGGCACACATACTCACTACCATTACCCCACGTCTAAATGCAAGGGTCACTTTAAGCGATCCGCTAACTATTAGTAATAACTGGCAGTCCTGATTATCGACACAGCCGACAGCAGGAAGGTGTAAATGAGGTGTCAGGAGATAATTAACAAGCAGACACGATTGATGTGTTTCTTTCAATGACATACAATGATCATTAAGGAAAGGTCACACCTGCAAGAGTTATAGGGGAAACGGGTAGGAACAGCTAAGACTGACCTGTTCCTCTGTCCTCCAGAGGGTTGCTTTCCTGTTAAATTATTCCGTTGTGAAATGAAATGAACATTTTAAAATTGATATTTTCATTTGCAAAAACTTTTGGGAAAACTTAATAGAGGGTTTTGATGAACAATGCTTTTGCTCTTCTTCCTTCAGAGCTGCATGAGGCTCTTTAGGTCCTCCACAGAGACTCTTTTAAACAGTGGTCAAAAAGGGTCAAGAATTAAGTAATATTTTGTTTTAAATGAAGGCCATGAAATATTAAATTGACAAAATTTTTGTTTTATTATTCCGTATGTGCACAAAATCTCAAGAGCAGGTGGATGGTAACATGAAAAGGAATATTATTTGACAATTTTTTGGTGAATGGCTTCCAGACTCTTTGCTTTTCTCCTTTTGTTTAATGTTAATAGAAAAAAAATAATCATTCATATTTTGTAACTATTTAAACATGTTTTTTTTTTTTCTAAAGCCTAATATGTAAAGAAAATAGTAGTTTTAAAATATAGCCATCAGTCAAGCAAACTTGCAATAGTCTTCTTTTCTAAAAATTGCTAGTTATGTTTCTTTTGAAATGATTGTATTGTTTATTTTTGTTGTTGTTCTACCGAGATTGATTTAGCAAGAAAAAGATGAGAACTGCTCCATTTAATGTAATTTTTTTCTGGTCTCTTTAAAATGTCCTTGCCAGAACTTTAAGTTTCAAGCCAAAGCCTACAAGATTTAGCTTTTTTTTTTTCCAGGCCCACGTTATGGAATCTCACAATTTTTAATGATTTTATGTCTTTGTTAGAAATTATGTTCTAAAGAAGTTTCATCTGCATTTCTGTTTGACTGATCTATTTTAGTATCGGATTACTTTTTGAAGCCCAAACAAAGCAAGCTAGCTGGAAGATGAAACAATAACATTATATATGGCAATCAACATGTCATCAATAATAATGTTAAGTCAGAGCAAGAATGCGCTTTGTGACTGACTGCTGCTCCATGTGCAGCACTGACAGGTGGCTGACCCAGTGGAGAGGAATCTGGCTCGGTGCCCAAATAGCTCAAACTTGCTAGCATCCGCTCAGATTTGAGGAAATTAACGAATCTATCTTTAGAAATGTAAACAAATTTGTTAGCTGGACTATGAAATCTCAACCATCCGCTAGCCATGCGCATGGTTCATAAAATACACACAATATCCCAGAGTATGTGGGAGCAGTTTTATGTTTTGCCACCATCCCC
>NW_006799950.1:3126638-3164119 GCF_000485575.1 Poecilia formosa
TCTTCTTCTCTGTGTTCCCCAAGTCTTTACTACATATTGCTCTCAGTGCATTTCGGAAAGTTTCCCTCTCCTTACTTTGAGCGGGAAAATATCAATATTGGGGAACAATTTTAAAAATACCAATGTTTGTACTCAATTTAACATTTAAATTTAATGTATGATTTACAACATAATGAACATGACACCTTGTAGTAATTACTTGAAAGACTGTTGAACTTCTGATTGAATGAAAGGTGCTTTTATTTTAGATAGGAGGAAAACTATACATTCATCAGGATGGGTTCTGATACAGGCTAATTGAGGGTGTGAGTCCCAACCTTTTACATAACTTACTCAAACTACACTCACAAAGTATTTCTTAGAGCTGACTAGTTTTACCAACACTGATTGATACTTTCTAACATCTACCTTCGTGGTAATTACTCACTGTTGATTTAGTCCCTTGTGAAACATAATGAACTTCTGCAGCACACCTACTGCACATTCACCCACACTTTGCCTTTTGAGCGGCGGTGAGTCATGCAATCAAAAGCTAAAAGCCTGGTTGTTACTGTGTTCCAAGGTAAAGGGCACCATTAATACTGTATATAAGCATGTGGTTTACCACCAGAGGCAAAAAAAGGACAGCTTGAAAGCTTCACTCTGTGCTTCATATCTGTATTCTGTCATGCGTATGCATGTTATTCCTGACATACCAACTGTTATTTTTATTTTTTTATCCATTAAAGGAATTGTTTGACATTTTTGGGAAATACACTTATCCACTGTCTTGTAGAAAGTGAGGTGAGAAACTGTGTCAACTCATTTTCAGCATTTAGTTTTGCTTAAAGCATGAGAGGAGTAACAATCGTAAATCAAAAAAAGGGGGAAAAAAAAGTTACACCGGTTAACTTTATACATTTTATTATTCAGACCGGCTAAATAAAATTCAACATGTCATGCTGTTAGGACTGCTTTAAACAGCTACATGTTAGTTTAAAGAAAAAGAGAGAGAGAAAAAAATGTATCTTGAAGATAAAGGGGGAAAATGATCCTTTTGGCTGTTTCTAACTACTGAGTAGTGTCTTTTCTTGACATTTCTCTAGAGAATGCAGAGATGAAATGCACCAGTTTGTGAGCCTGAGCAGGGCCGCTTGGTGGATTTTGTTACCTTTGCTTGGATGCAGGCTTTCTGTCTTTCCCTCTTTCAAAATGATGTGCTGAGCTAAGCTCACAGGCTCCGAGGCTCCAGGCTTACTCAAAATATAAATTTGACAGAAAACCCCCTTTTTCTCTTTGGGAAGAAAGACAACTTTCATATTTTCTCTATTTTTTTATTCCTATTTTTATATGTCTCACTGTCCAACTGCCGAAAATAGCACTGGAGAAAATGATTGATTTTTTTTTTTTCTCCCTTGTGTGTTTTGTTGAATTCATTCTTGCTTCCATATTTCATTCCCCCCAGCCATCCATATCTCTCCTTTAGCAAAAACATCTTTATGCCAGTAACAAATAAGATGCATAAATAAATCATAAATGCCTCAGATGTTACAGTCATGATGCAACTGTTGTGTCTGTCTTCTCTCATCTTCTTGTCATCCAAACACACACACACACAAACACACACACGCAAATGCGCACACGCATGCAGTGTGCTATAGAGCTTATTATGTTCAAGACATTTCAGTGGGAGTGTTTACAAGCATAGTGCGCTGTTTTCGCTTTCACACCACGCTAAGTTTATTTCATCATTGATGGCTTTTATTTTACTTATGACTCCAAATAAACACAAGAAAGCTTAATCCAATGACTGGCGATCACAGAACAAGGGAAGTGCGCTGAGTAAAGTAATTTGTGAGAGTTGAAGCTTTCTTGTCAGACGGAAAGATAAGCTAAAAGGGGCAATGAATCATCTTCAGGAGAAAAGAGACAGTCTTGACTTGCAGAGTCCGTTCACAGTGTTGCTTCTTCTCAGATGAGTATCGGCCCCTTGCTTTGGTCTTGCAACTGTTGCAGTAAATCATGACGTTGTTGCAAGAAGCAGAGTGCATGAGCATTGGTGTAAACATTAAGGTTAATCTGGGATCTGAAAGATATTCCTTTGCAAAATTAGAAGCAGTTAAAACAAAACAAGGAAAAACAAGAACATCTCAAAAAGTACTCATCAAAGCTTTAGTTTAAGGTGAGTGCTCATCGTACAACGCTAAATAAAATCAGATACAGCAGGGAAAATGAGAATTGAACATGGTTTTCCTCAGTAAATAAAAGATTGGCCTGAAATTCAAATGTTGGTTTTGCTGGTATGATAATTACTGATTTAACTCAGTAATTATCTGATGTGATATCCAGCAGTAGGAAGAGGAGGGGTACCAGAAAGAAACTCTTTAATGTCTCAGAAGTTTATCACAATGACAAATTATGTTCCTTTTGAATGCCTTCCTTCGTGGACAGAGGAAGGCCACTCCTGGAACCGCAGGAGCTTTCAGTCCAAAACTACATGCAGATCAATCTGGTTTTATTTAGTTTCATCAGAGAGAGACTTATGATTACAGGTTTTCTAAGATCGCCGCAGACAGCCGATCGCTAGCTGATCGCTAGCCGACTCCCCTGAGAGTGAGAAGAGGGAGCAGACACTCCACAGCTGAGAGAAGCAACTTGCCCTACACAATTATTACAATTATTAATTGACCCCTAGTAAGTCCTATTGATTCCTACTAAATCACAACACAGATGCGCTGAGGCAATGGCAGACTTAATATAATTAATGACGTCAACAAGAAGTGAAAGGAGAAGTTTACTTTTATGTTCTCTAACATTTTGAAATGAGGACAGAATTTAGGCTGTGATGTCAAACACACATCCGTGTACACCTCTATTGCTTTCAGAGAACATGAGTTATTTAGATGGAAATCAAGCAGTACAGAGAAAAACATCCCCAGAAACTTTGAGATTTGAAAACATTTTGTGCGAGCGAAAGGGTTAAACGAGCAACACGGCCAAATCATTTCTTCCATCCCGAAGGGTCTCGAAGCGATCCTCATCTGTTAAGTATTTCATGGATTTCAGTTGGTGTGTTCAATTCTTGACACCTGCACACCTGCATATATCTTAAGTTAGGGATCTATATTGCATTTTGTTGCAATAGGTTGCAAATAACCAGTGCGAGTTTCATGTCAACATCCTTCAAAATACATTTATTGAATAATAAGAAATGGTGCGCTCTATTCTTCTCTTCCTAATCTATGCATATTAAGCACACGGGTTATGGTATTTGGCTCATACAAGGACAGAAATTCAGAAAAAAAAGATAATGTTTTGAGGCCTGAAGATCTTCAAAATGCCATACAATAAAGTCACTGTTCCACTTTAGAAGTGGTTAGTCAAGCATCATCTCCACTCTGTCTGTTGCTCCATTGTAGCGACTCTCTGTTCTGATCTGCTGTTCCCGCCCCAGGGCCAAACCAAGGCGTGATGGACACAAATCCATCTGATGGCTTTTGCACTCACAGTCCCTAAGGGAAATTAAAAATTACTCCAAAAGAAAACATCTCTGCTCATTCTTGGAGGTTCATACAGATGGACATGTAACAACAAATTGATCCAAAAACAAATGAAACAGGAGCATAACATGAGTATACATATGTACGTATCATTCACAGATAGAAAAGAAGTTGAATGGTTACCAGAACGATGAACAGATTTTTCCATAACATCAAGGGTTAATTTTTTTTTTAACAATAGCTTGAATTAAAAAAATATATATATAAACACTTTTATTCATTACAGTTTTACATTTTTCGTGTCAACTGTATTAAATAAGCAGAAAATTGTTGTTTTCTCACATTTTCAACTTAGACATTTATAAAGCAGGATCCTGTTGGGTTGCTGAGCTGAAAGATGAAAGACGCAGAGAATAAAATATGTGAAACACTTAAATCCATGAACAGAGAGATGTTCACACAGAACATTCAGTGAGAGGGACTGCACATTTTACTTAGTCTATGAAGTGGACAGTAACTGTGATATAGCTCTCTGCTGCCAGACAGTCTCCTATCAGTGGTGAGAGCAGCACTTTGTGCCGCTAGTCATGACACAGACATTATTAGTTAATTGAATGGAACTACTTTTAATCTAATAAACCATAAATCAGCAAGTAATTAGAAGTCGAGTAAGTGCTTGAATTCCTGATATCTTCTATACACATTTTGTATTTTGTTTTATATTGTTCTTTAAAAAAAACAACAACAATCCAAATAAACATGTTTCATGTTACAACAGCTGTGTACTGCAAAAGATTATTGTTATCATTTAGTACATTTAGTAGATTTTTAAAGTACGTTTTTGTCAAAATATAGTTTAATCTAGCAGACAGGGCGGGAGGGGGTACAGTGGGCATTGCTGAGTTTGAGGTTGCACACATACCAATTCAGGAACAAACGCACAATTCTGAAGAATAAAATCATATTGTCCGTGGTAGGTAATGTGAAGAAATCACTCTTGGAAATCCTCTATAAATAACACGCACCTGTAGAATCCATAAAAATTAAATCTGGTCACTGCAGGACTGTGGAGCCTGATCCCAGTCAGATCTTGGGCATAGATATCTGACTCGTGTGCTCTTTCATCAACGGCATTGAGATAAAAAGCAGAATATTCACCATTTCTTGTCTTTGTTTTTCTTTGTTTAAATAAAAGGCCCGTCGGACAAAAGGAGCTGCTGTTTGATGGTGAAAAATCAATCAAAAGGCCATGTTGCTCTGAGGATCTGTCAAGTGCCGCCCGTGCCACAGCATGAAGGCAGCAGGGGATGCAAGAGGTGGGATACAAAGGCTGAGGTGGACATGAAAAGGAAATGTATGCTAAGCGAATAACAAAACGTTTTGCTGGGCAAAAGCTGTGTGCATGTGTGACATGAGGGCAAAAATGAAATTTGACATGTGTGCTTTTGTTTGTTGAGACTTCTAAAACCTTCCATCAAAGGCTCCTAGGACTAATTAGCAACCAAGATAGCAAACACTAACGGGGGGATTTGAAGCGTAAACTCAGAGGAAAAAATGGATAATTGAGCATATTTATTTAGTAAAGCACCAACTTGTTATTCACTATAACACCATGTCTAATGTGGTGTTACATATTTTGTGTTTTAAAACAGCTTTTGTAGGTGCATTTTGATTTACTCATTGAATTTCTCAACATGCTCTTGTTAATGACTTACAGCAGGGGGAATACTTGGAAAGAGATGACCAGTCACGATTTGCCTTCTTTATTTTAATCATAGTTTGATATCAAAAACGCTTAGCAGCATGCAATTGAATGAACAATTACTGATCAGTAGTTTCTATCTGTAAAAGCCAAAGCTGTGTGCTGACTCTTAATCATGCGTCTTTCAGTCCAAAAGTAACTCCTTCAGTTGTGTTTCTGTTCAGGTGAATAAAGTTATGGCATGACCACACCTTGATTTGTTCTATACATCTGCTCAGGACTTGAATGGGTTCATTGTTACCTGGTTGTAGTGTAGAGTTGTGTATCATCTGCATAGTTATGGTAACTGATGTTATTCCTTGCTATAATCTGGGGTACGGGGATCATCTTAATATTAAATAAGGCCACAAGATGAAACCTTGTTGTGCCCAGCCTGTAATCTTTCTCATCACGGATGAAAAGTTACCTGTTTACATGAAGAAATGCTTGTTCTTTAGGGAAGGTTTGAACCAGTTCATTACTATATCAGAGGGTCTGACTGAGCTCTCCGGCCGGTTCAGTAATATGTTACGGTCAATAGTGTCAAATACTGCACTAAGGTACAGAAGCACCAGGATGGTTGTTCTGCCATTGAACACTTTGACTAGAGGAATCTCAGTTCTATGTTTGTTATGTAAAAAATGACATGAAAGCGGTTGATCATTGTTACGAATCTATGAAGTACAGCTTTTCCAATAGTTTTGTTGATGAATGACAATGACTATTTTCCCATATTATAAGTGAAATAACTAGAACTAGTACTTTTTCATCAATATTGTAGAATTATTGACTTAAAACAAGCTCCTATTGATTCCTGAGAAGTTACTTATACGTTAGCTTTTTCTTATGTCAAGATATTTGCATTAGATACTAGACCAACATAACTCTGTAAGATTTTGTGTACTACTCAATAGTATTTTTATGTATATATATATATATATATATATATATATATATATATATATATATATATATATATATATATATATATATATACTTTTTCAGACATGGAAAAAAAATATATCTAATTTCAGAGTTCTCCAAACCTTGTCAGATTACATAACTGTAGAAGGGAAAGCAGTCTTACATTTGTTTTATTAAGACTGTAGGTTCACTCAAACCTGGAGATGTTTTGTAACTGCACATAACTTGACGGCCAGAGTTTAACTTGCTCGCTTTCAAATTCCAGTATCCACGGGTGCAAAAGTAATCTGTGAACACAACAAAGTGATTCGTTAATGCGAATACCATCTCTCATATGAATACTATCTTGAAAAATACATTTGTGTAAGAGCAAAAACTTTGAAAGTTTGACTTCAGAAGAGAGCTGAGCTTGAAGTTCAAAGTGCATGTGACTGAATGTTGGTGTGCATGGCAGGGTGTTTGTGTGCTATTATGGCTGAATCTCAAGCAAGCGTACGTATGGTTGAATGCTAGACAAACAAAAGGTCTGTGGAGTGTTAGTTTTCTCTGAGCATTTGGGCAAACAAATGGATATGACACATAAAGCTTGGTGCTCTCATGCAGAATGCATAAGCCCTGAAGCCAAGCTTAAAACAAACAGTCAGTGTGTTCATAGACAGGCCTAATGCGTCTCAGAAAATCTCTTACACACTTAAACGCACATACACACTTGCAAAATCTTTGACAGGTTTAATTCATCCCTGTGGACAGGTAAGGCCAAATGCATCCACTGGAGAAAAACAGACACGCGTAAGAATCTGTGCACACATACACACAATATTGCAACACTGCATCCATAAAACAATGTTTCTGCTGACAACACAAAAGCATTCTCCACCTGCACCTCCTTCTCTTGTTTCTTTCCCTCCCTTTACAGTCTTTATCTCTCCAACTTTGCAAGAAAAAAAAAAAAAAAACCTTGCTCAGTAGCTGGTAAAGAAAGCTTCACAAAGCAAGCAGCCACTTTTGTGTGTCTTTAAGAGCATGTACTAGCTTGTTATATGTCTTTTACTAAATTGTTCTTGTGTGGGTGGTCTTACCGAGGCAAATCAGTAACAGAGGCTGACAGAAAACATCCTACTGGAGAGGAGGGTCATAGCAATAAAACCTCGCCGACTTGATCTTTCCCCCCCTTCTCCCTGCTGCTTGCCCAAATTCCATCACCATGGGTTAGCAGAGACAAACTACAGAACCGTGTGAGTGTGAGAAGAGCCAGATGGACAAAGTGATATAGATATAGATAGGCACATAAAGTGAAGACAGACAGGAGCAAACATCCCTCTTGCCCGCTTCATCCATCTCTGTCCAATCCTTTCAGTGTCTGAAAACTCGACATCTTTCTTTCATCTCAGGCTCGTCATCTGGTGGCTTTAGCTGAACAGTTTCTTTGATCGAGTTTATTATTCACCTGTGGGAAGTAAATGACTGTTTTGACTAATAAAACTTGCTTTGTTATGGGAAGTTTATGATTATGTGATCTGAATGCAGTGCCTCAGGATATTTAGCCTGTAGCATCTACCCGCAAGGTGTAGACAGCTATTAGGCAAATGCAGGGAGGAGACGGAGAGCAAAGTCAACGACTTTAAATAAATCTTCAGTGGTTTAGATTTTGTTTTGCGTTCTTTCACGACCTCTTCTACGCTTGGTCTTATTTTGGAAGGCCACTCCTGGGAGGTTGCTCCACTGTTGATTGTTTTCCTCACTTGTGGGTAATAGCTTCCAGTGTGTCCCAGAGCCTTAGGAGTGGCTTTGTTACCCTTTCCAGACTGATAGATCTGCAAGGAACTGGCTGGTTCCTTGCAGATTTAGTTTGTTATCCTCTTACTATTGATTTACATGATTTCCTGGAATGTATCAATTGTAAAAATCTGTTACCAGTTTTTTTTTTTTGGGATGAAATAAAAGAGAGGAGACCTGTGCTATTTTGTATGGATGTACAACAACAGTTTAGTGTCTTTGTATGAAGTTTATGCTACATGGTTGTTAGCATATTTTTAGCAGTGGTTAGGCATTTACAGGAAGATCCTGCAACTTGGCTCTTAATTTTGGTGACTGGCAAAAGTACATTTCCTCGCTCCAGTTTTCATTCACCATATTTAGAGCTCAATGTTCGCCTTTCATTCACCTCTACCGATCTCTCATTGGAAACTGCAGTTCATTCTCTTTCCCATTGAAACGTTCCACTTTTAGAAGATCAGCAGCTTCATTTCGCACATCTTATTTTTGCAGGAAAAAAAAGGCAACCAAAATTAAAAAGGTCCAAGGAAAAACCGAACGTCTTTCTTTTTTTTTTAACCTGACCATGATTCCCTCATTTTGATTCTAATCTGTGCATCACCCATGTAATGTAGCTAATTGTTCACAAAGGCTGCCATCTGTGTCTGTTAAAATGAGCGGCAAGAAACAAAATCAGGAAGCCAGAAACATGGAGCAGTAGGGGACAGACGTGGGCAAAAGAGAACAGCAAAAAAGGTGGTAAACAATTTCATGCAAATAAGGAGTGAACAATAGGTGAGCTTTCAGCACCAACTCTCCACACCCCCTGCAACACAGACACACACACGCACACACACACACACTACGCCTCTGTTGCTCTGTCGTTCTGTCTCCCTCTCAGCCAAGGCAGAGCTTTTTGACAGGGATAAAGCAGGGAGAGGGCAGGATTTTTTTATTTTTTTCTATTGAACGCTCTTTGAAGCATTCCCAAAAGGTTGATCCTATTCAGAGAAAGGTTTCCTATTTCTCTGATGCTCTTCAATAATTCATCGTCCTTTTTATGGCTTGGTCTGAGCGTTGGAAGGATTACCTAAACCTGGCTGCATATGAATAATATCATTGTGATATTCTCCATCCAAAGCTCTGTATCCAAAGTGCAGTTGGTACTGGAGATAGATTAAAAAACCCAGTTTAAGGGATCAAGCCTGCGACAAAAAGGGTTCAGGCATCCTCCCTGTTGCATAAACGAGAGAGAGAGAGAGACACACAGAGAGAGAGAGAGAGAGAGAAAATGTAAAGCATGGAATGTTTAGTGAAATGTGTTCTTTGGTTTTCAAGCAGAGTTTGGTTTACTCCATCCATTCTGCTGGTCAATAGGCAGTTTTCTGCAAACACCTACACTTAGAGGTGAAATGCGAGCATGCAATTGATTGTCAGACTTTCCAAATGCAATTTTGTTACAATATATGTGTTCAGCAATAAGTTCACAATAACTTCATCTAAATGGAAGATGCTTACACACCCAGTGGCAGTTTTTGATGTGTGAGATAAGGCCCTCTGCCTAGGGTGGCAAAAAAACAGGGTGGCACAACAAAGAGGAAAAAATATACAAAATTGGGTACTGATTTTTAGCACATCTTACTCGCACTTGGAAGGGAGATGTTTTAGCGTTTCTGAGGGAGTTTATCTCTAGCACAGTGATAAACAGCCCTTTACAACCTCTGTCAATAACCCTTTTGTGTATTTCAGTTTCATATTCACATTCATACATCGTAATGAATATTTACATAACCATTTGTTTGATAAGGTGGGAGGCAAAAGTACGAACTAAGAAACTCATCAATAAATTATGTTTTATCCAAGTCACATCATTTGGGAACCAAGACACAAGAAAACAAAATACCAGTTTACATTTTTTTAAACATTTCCAAAACCATCTCTTCTCCTTTCCATTTTATACATGGGGACTTTGCAATTCATAATGTCTTTTGAACTGGCTAATGTTTTAATTCAGCTGTTAGACAATGTAACCCCACAATTACAGAAAAAACACATACTTTTTATAGTCATTTTGATAACATTTCAATTTAAATTAAAAAAGTTGTATCCTCTGCCACTCTCTGCAAACAACCTCAATATTTTTTTAGGAAGCAAAGTATTTCTTATTTATAATTTGATTTGCACTGTTTTAAATTGAACCAAATCTAGGAATTTCAAAGCTCCTATTTTTACTGAAACACCTGTAACCTCTATAAATAATTAATGTAATTGCCCTTTCTATTTGTAACTGTTGTTTGGCTAATACTTTTGTAGGTCTTACCCCACACTTCTGCACAGTAACTAAAATGGTAAATAATGTACAATATAATGTATCTGATCAATTGTGTGCTTTATTTTCCACAGGACGGTAAGACTTGAGCCAACTTCCCTTGAACATATTTGATTTGCGGTGCAGCAGATTGTGTGGTTTACCATCACACCAAGAGATTTTATTAAATTTCTCCATTCACTATTTCCGTTACCAATTGCTATGTGTTCCAAATAACTTTAGTGTATTTTTTTCCCCTCGATTTAATGCTTATTTATATCAAACCACTTTCTTATTTTGTGTATTTCCTTTGTGATCACCTCCAAAACCTGCTGCAATCCATCCCAGAACAGAAAAAAAAAACACTTGTGACATCAGCAAACAAAACACATTTCAATAAATTTGATACTCTACATATGTCATTCATCATCACCACAATATCTTTTTTCCAGACACATAAAAAGTCGATAGTAAAGAGATGTATTGTTTCTCAACAAAGTTGTCAAATAGTCTAATGGGAAAGTACAGATGTCGGCATACAATTGTTGACATTGCGCTTGTGTCTTGATTTCTAAATGTGGGCGACTTCAGCTATGTTCATTTGATTTAGAAAAACACCATTTTGATTTTACAACATTGTCAATAACACTCTTCGCTGTTCTCATCCCAGTATCCTTCCACTCTGTGTAGGATTTTTCCTTAAAGCCACTTACAATTTCAAAAATCTATCTTTCTTCCACTGCTCTCAAAACCATGAGGTTCTCATTCCTTTCAATATAAACCAACTTGTCTATTTCTGTTGCACCAACCTTTATTGCCTCTGCTAGTTTTAGTCCTGTATTTACAAAGAATGCATTTGATTGAACTATTTAATACATTCCATGTATTTTTTGTGACAATTTGAAGGTATTCTAACTTATTTATAACGTATTCTCTTTAATACGTTCTCATTGTATTTGTCATCTTATCTTTAGACTTTTTATATTTGTGTTCCGTTTCAGTGGTAGTCTTTCATATAAATTCATAATATAGAGAGTTCATTTGCAGGCCTTTTGTCATCCATCGTCTTCCTGTATAATTTTATTTCCGTTATCTTTTTTCTTTTACTACTGGGCAGTTTTCATCAAATACTCTTTATTAAATATCCTCAAGAATGTTTCAGCTCTATTTACGTCATTTTCTTCATATAATATATTCTAACTTCTCTACAATTGTTCATTTTTTAAGCCGTCTTCTCTGTTCTAATTTTTGTACATATGTTACACTTGAAAGTTGCAAAAACAGGCAGATGATGATCACTGATATCATTGATTAATAACCCACTATCTTATCTGGTATTCCACAATCTTAATAAATATATTCTCTATTAGAGTAACACAGTGTCATGTTTCTCTTATTGGATGTCATTAGAGGGGGAAAAAAAAACCAAGCTATGCACAAAATCAATATATTCATCAGTACTTTCATTATGACTTGGATTTAGCGAATCAGTCTCCACAAATAAACAGATCTTTCTGGCTTAAGTTAGGGAACAACCTGTCCAAACTATTAAGAGGGTTTCAATCTTTGGTCCTGATGTTCTATAAATACAGCTAATGGTAAATAGTCCATCCTTGTGTAGCACTTCACTCTACATTCTGTGATGCACATGCTGATGGTGGCAATAGATTGTAGTCCTGGGCCACACTGACAGAGGTGATGCTGCCATGCACTGATGCCACCGGGTCAGTGGATGTCAGTTCATACTCGCCTGCTGACTGCCACCAGCAGGCGAGATGAGTTATACAACAGAGGCGGACAAGAGCACGCATTGAACTGGTAACCCAACTCTCGTGGGACGAATTCCTACAACTATCACCAACGTGATCATATTTCTCTTTCTATCCATACTAGAACTTATGTGAATATAGATGTTACCTTAAAAGGAGAAACACAAGTAATTGGGTTCACAAACACACAGCACAAACGAGAAGACACAGAGCCCTTGGGTTACCACAGACTAACACTCATACCAAGAGGGTCTGGCAGTCAGTTCTTTTTTTTCCCTCATTGCTAATGGACCTGATGACTTGTGTAAGAGCACACTTCCTGATTCCATCCTCCATGGGAAGACCTGAACTCCATGATGCCCTCAGGTGGTTCCTGGAGCGCCAACATTACAAAAAGGACGCATCACAGACACGCTCCTGACCCTGGCTGGTAATGGTATTATGCCAGGCTCCCATGAAATCCCCCCCTAACAACACAGGTCAGAGGGAATGATGTGTTGGTTTAATATTAATATGACTAAACCTTGAGGTAGGAGAGGCCAGCATGAAAAGCAAAGGGAAGTTGGGTAAAGGCAAGGACAATTTTCATAACACGCAAAAACCGATCACAGCTGCATACATCCTTAAAAGAGGATGAAGCAAGCATAACATACAGCAATCTGTCTCAATGCTTGTCAAAGAGCAGCTGCCTATATGCAGCATCTGCAACTTTTACTTAAACCCGTAGAACAAGCTGTAGGCCAAAAGGGCAATTGTAATGCATAGAGTCGTCACTGTCTTTGTTCAGATTTATACAGTTCTATATACATTAGTAAATGTTGTTTGTTGTTTTGCTTTATGGAGAGATAATGAGAAGTGTTTAGTAAAAAAATAAATAAATAAAAAGAAATCATTTTGTTCCAACTATGGTTGTTGAAGGAGACATCCTAGGATTGTGAAATGATGCAATAGTGGTGTAGACCTCATGCCATGAGATTTTGTAACGTTAAAAGAAGAAGAACTTCTCAACAAAGTGAAACTGGGCTCACAAAGAGCAATTCAGCATTTGTTTACCTGACAGCTTTTTTTTTCTTTACAAACAACACAAGGGAAACCAAATTAACTGAATAAAACCCACGCATAAATTGGGAAACCATACATAGTACACACTCAAAAGGTTACTTTTATTACCTGGATAAGAAAACCTTTAGCTGGGAGACAGCAGTGCTAACCCTGAGGGAACCATGTCTGCTTTAATGAAGCATTAAATTGTTTGTATATCTGATATCATATAAATACACAGTACAACAAGATTTACATAGCCTTGAATTACTGACACTAACGTGCGTCTTCATTAGCATCCCAATCCTTTTCTCTGTGTTTGTAACACACAATCTGTAGCTGACTGGTCTTTTAATATTTTTTTGTCTCTGTATAATTTGAAGCTTTACAATGCAAGTGGATTTAGAATGTAAAAAGAAGATTCACAACATTTAAATGGTGGTTCTCAAATATTCCACAGAAAGCATAAATGTAACATTTATTCAATTAAATTATATGTATAAAATTAAGAGTGGAAACTAAAGGTTCAACTTAATCAGAATTTTATTTTTGTTATAATTGCAAATCAAAATAAATCAAAGTGACAACAAGTGAGTCATTTGGTTGGCAACAGGAGATAAAAATCTAGGATTGGGTGATACTTAAATGTGAAGCCAATATTATCCACTGATCTTATCTACTGCTGTAAAAGTCTGAAAATCAGCCTCCGTCTCGTTTTGCTCCACTGTGAGGGCTGACTGACTCTGTTGCCAACTTAGCAGCTTTGTCGCAATATTTAATAACCTTTCAGACTCCTCTAGCAAAATATTTTTTTAAAAAGTGAAAGGAGAAAAATCTAGAGACTTTTTCTGTGTTGTTGGAAACTTTAGCAACAATTTCAGTCATTAAAAAAAATCTGTAATGGCGAAAACTGGCAAGTCAGGCTTTCTAAAGATTGATGAAGATGACTGCTTGGTTTCTTGAATCTCACGGTCTCTTAGGAAAATCTGTGCACACACATTTACCTAATTTACTTAAAACTGGCTTGACAGTCGCACCTCCTGAAAAATCTAGAGACTTTGTTTCTTGGCCTTCGTGAAATGGATAAAGCAGGAATGCACTGATCACACTAACTTTATCTCTTGTCCTGGATTTCTGAATTTTCCTTTTGTGAAACAGCCGTCTAGTCCCCCCCTGCCCCCCTTTTCTTAATAAACCCAAGTTTTTTTTTACCTGCCTACCTCTTCTTCGCATTTCGGTCCCCACACTCCACCATCATATGACGAAATCAGAGCTTTGAACGTCAAATTCTCAATCTGTGTGCTCGTTTAAACGAAAAAGATGAGCACAATAAAATGTTTTTTTTTTTTTTTTTTTTTTACCCTCAATGTTAGTGTCAGAGTTAATCATTTTAGAAAACTGTTATGTTCTTCAAATTTTAGACAATCTGTGGTTTGACACTTCAGGTGTGCAACTGTGTGCTTCATTCACTCTTAAATTTATCCCAAAGACAAACACAAGCCTTCTGATTGCTTCTGTTCTTATTTCAGGGTTCAAAGGCAATTAAAAATTTTGTCACTCTCCTACGATGACTAATCTTGCAAAAACTGACTGAAAGAGCATAATTTAAATGAATAGGTGAAGTACATTGAATCAATTTTCTTTTGAAGATTTAATTTCATAAATGAATGGTTTGTCACAAAAGATACTCTGCTGCTAATACAACAGTGAAAGTCACACATTCTATGTCAGCTTTCCACATATTTATCCTGCTGAGATTGACTGCTTGACTTTTTTTTTTTAGAAAGTAAATGTTTGTTTTGAAAAAAAAAATCAATCAAAGAAAGAATCTTGGCCTTGTAATTGTAAAACACAACATTAATCAGATTGTAGGCAGGTACATTTCTTTTTTCCTGCTGCAGCAGAAAGGATAAAATGTCAGTGAACTGAGCTGATTAAAGGTCACAGGTAGTAGAGTATACATTTTATGGTTGCTTTGTGGTTTTCTGAGAGCTTGCAACACATTGCTGGGGAAACTCATAGGCATAAGTGTTTGTGACAGTACGTTTACAATGTTGTATGGAAATAATTTAAAAGGCATGACAGCCATAGTTTGTTTTGTTTTTTTCTTGTGCAACCAACAGCATGAATCAAATCAAAATCAAATCAAATTTTATTAGTATAGCACTTTTCAGCAGCAAGGCATTTCAAAGTGCTTTACATAACAACACACAAAAACACAGTCATGCAACATAGAATCAACAATCAAAACATCACATTAATTCGAGTGCCATCACTAAATTTGTAATTGATTACGTTTCAAATACAACTTTAAACATGTGGGTTTTTAGTCAAGATTTAAAGGCACTCAGTGTTTCAGCTGTTTTGCAGTTTTCTGGAAGTTTGTTCAAAATTTGTGGTGCATAAATGGTAATCATAAATGATGAACAGAGATAATGACAACTCGTACAACACACGAAGACAACATCCTTAAACAATTTGTGTCATTGCACACCCTTCTTAATGTGCAAGCATTAAATATATTAAGATAAAAACATCAACACTATTAAAACATTTGAGAGACAAAAATAATAAAACTGTTGTGCATAGAGAAGGATACGCTACAAATGCTGTGCTCATGCCCACATATTTAAAATAGGTAATTTCTCATTCAAAATTAGCTTAAAAATTCACGTGTTGACCAAGAAATGTTTTTTTCCACAAAAGCATTTTAATGAGTATTTAGAGAAACTTGTACAGTTTAAGTTATAGTAACATTTAATTTCCTTTCATACAAAGCACCTTTGAACGAAACTGAACCACATTACAATTTGTACTTAAGGACATACCAAAAAGTCTAGATGCTTTTTAACAATTGTACTTAATGTATCATTATAACTTAACTGAATTAACATTGAAAGGTTTTTTTGCTAAATAGTTTGTCCAAAATAAGTCAAGGTTACAGAGGTTCATCTCTGCATCGTTGACATTTTGGCAAAGTAAAATCCCCTAGTTTAGTGGGGGAAAAAAGAAGTGTTTAGACTGATAACGAGACTAATTATCACCCATAAATTTCTTACAAGTTTTTCAGTTTCATCAAGGTTATTTCCCATTCAAGTGATAACCACCGTAAAGTGAAAAAGCTTTTGGTTGTTGTGCTGCAAGACTGAAACACTTATTCAGTAATGTAATAGTAACTATAGAAGAGACTTAAGAAGCCATTATTTCAAAGAGAAATGGTCGGTTTCTCAGAAAGGCAAATTCTGAAAACTCTTTATTGTCTCGTTAAACAGAATCTTTAATCTAAGAAAAAGTTCACATTTCTATCTGCTTTTCACGTCTTATGTTAGTGATTTATGAGGCGCAAAACATTGAACTTTATATTTGTTGAGATTAACTTTAATTTTACGGTTTTTATATACAAAAAACATGTCACAAAAAAAAAAATAAAAATAGGACCAGCTCCCCAGGGGCTGGGCTCAGCGCCCATTGGGGAGGTCAGTTCACCATTTGAAGACATGTCCAGATTCAAACCTGCTAACTTTGATAATTCTTCTCACAGTAACAACTTTCATTCTGTAGAGTGTTGTCAGTGTCCATCTGATAGTGTTTATCGATTTCATTGAACGGAAAAAGGTTAGATCTTGGACTGATCTTATAGGGCCAGTTTTGAACCATGTCTCTTTCTTCTTCATCCATTTATCAAGCCAAGAAATGAAAAAAAGGCCTGTGTAAGGTAATTACATATGTTATTGTAAGGTAACATAAAAATCTGCTTTTAGAAGAGAACCATCCACCTTATTTTTAATCAATCATGATTTGTGTAAATGTTGCTTACAACGTCCGTCAGACCAAATGGAGAATTGAATTTACAATTGTCAACTTAAAACTGTCATTTGCAAATATTACCATCACAACAATTAATTTATAGAAAAATTGGTATGTTTATCTGTTAGATTCAGTGGCTTGAATTATATTTGTGTCCATTTCAGGTGAATTGTTTTTCATGTTGTGTTCTTTCAGGGACAGCAGCTTCCATCCTTCTCTTTTTGCCCTTTTTGATTGTGAAGCCTTTTCAAATCGAGCTCTTAACATGCAAGTTGGCATCAGAACTGTATTCATAGAAATAGCTCGACCTATTGGCATCATTTCCCCTCAACGAATGCAGCCTTATTCTTGGCCATCTACATCCACATACAGTCTATTCTGCTTTGCATTTTATTATCTGAATCTTCTGCGTACATTTAGCTGTGAAATAAGCTCCAACTCAACTCTCAGCTCGACTATTTAGCAAGATTTTCTATGCTTTGGGCTTGAATATCACGCATACAGCACTTTCATTACAAACACATGAAACTTTAATAAGCACCAAACAATACACGGCAGTCTTGGCTGCAGCAAATGCAAGTGTATGTGTGCAACTTGTGCCTGCTATGCTTTGTTCTTTTAAATTAAAATATTATGGAACTATAGTTTAGGACAACACACCAAGAATAAGAAAACTGAACTAGTGAAACTCTAGCTGCAGCTTCACAGATGGTTTTGTAACCCATTCTATCAAATGATTGGGCATGGTGAATCCAGATGGATGAACATCAAAGACTTTAGTGTTTCACAGGTGTGTTGAGGTTTGAAATTTACTTCATATCATCAGACAAGTTCCTCTTAAATGATGTCTTCATTTTACAGGTCAGCCGGTAAACAGACCTTGGTGTGACTAATTAAAATTTCTGTTATGATTTAGGAATTGGCAATTATATTTTTGACTTTGATGGTGAACTGTGACATCATTTTGTTTTTTTTAATCAGTTTTGATCGAGTGTTATTAGCAAAGTGAGTTTGTTGATTAAAATAGTTAAGGCTTTTTTTGTTAATAAATGCCAATATATTAGAGGGAAGTTGTCTGTTTTATTTCATTTGTGTCTTGCTGAACGAAAAAAGCCAGTGCTGGACTTATCCCTTCATCTGTCAGGCAAGTGTTTATAGACAATAACTGAGACTCAACTATTGGGCTATTATTTTCTTGATGATCAGGTCATGTGCTAACTTGGTAATATTGATCTAAATGACTATATTTATTAATATCTGCCCAAAGAAAATATTTGTAATTATTCATAGCCAAAGCAGACTGTGTCTTTATTAGTAACATATTAGTAACGTGTATGGACTGGCAGGATATCTTCATGACTGGTTACATGTAGGAAAAACCAGAGGAAACATTTGTGTTTTTTCACTAATTTCAGCTTTAAACACAAAGGACAGTTGGGTGTAAATTACCATGTAAGGACGGAAACCACAAAGACGGATGATATGAATAAGTAAAATGATGAACTTGGATCAGGCACAGAGGACATAGTTCAACAGCTCAGATTAATACATTTAACAAAAATATATGCGAGCAAAGATAAATTATTCTTAATATCACCATTCAGCGAGGCAGCGACAAAGTGCAATTTCAACTGATCTCAGAATAAATAGGCTTATGATTTGTTGTGAATGCGGATCATAAGATGGGTTAGAGGGATAATTGGTAAATTGTGAATAATAATGTCGGGGTGTCATTATAGTGGACTGTGATAGAGAATAACAAAAAAGTCTCATCTCCCTTGTGGGCTCGCAGTAGCTGGGTTGAACAATCAGGTGGAGGAGCAAAAGAGGAGATACACGAGTATTGGAGCATGATGACATTCCTTGAAGCATGAATGCCTGCACTTTTTTATTAGTCAGATCATTATTCAGAATAATTTTAAAAGTGATTAAGTGTGATTGCTAAGTTATTTTAATCTGATCATTTTAATTGATATCATTGCTGATAGTGTCCATGTGTTTTTTGCCCTCTTTTCTCCAATATCATAGATTATCTCTCTCTTTCTCTCTCTTGTATTTTTTGTTGAAACATTTTATTCTTATAGAAAATGATATTGCGGTTTGCAACTTATTGTTAACATGGTTTAAAACAAATGAAATGTTCTTAACGCTATTTTTTTGTCATGCTTTGTTGACATATGCACATTGCATATGTGCATATGCAATGTGCACATATTTTAGGAAAAAAAGTTTTCCTAAACTTTTTTCCTAAAAAAAAAAAAAAAACTTCTGAAGCCAGGCTTTTTTAATTACCTCTACGTGTTAAGACGCTGCTCAAACCTGCAGCAGTTTGGACCAAAGGGTCCAAAGACAATGGATTTTTGTTTGTCATTATGTTTCTAGAACAAAGCAAAGGAAAAGCAACATGCGGCTCTGGATCTGCAGGCTGCAGACGCTGATAACCCATTTACCATTCACAATGAGCAGCATTCACCTATGTTCACCAATACTTATAAAAATACACACAGTTAACCCTTCATTACATAGTGCTTTTGTAGGTCAGGCTCCAATTATGTATCACAAGATAAAATGTCTATTGAAATTTTAGAAACCTGCCTCCATGCTGGGCTTTTGACAGAAACACCACATGAGCAGCAGATGATATAAAATCTGTGTTGAATCGTCGTTGTCTAGTCTGGTTATAAGTTGCAGCTGAACGATATGCCACTCATCTGAAGTGCTCACATGACACCCACATGCAGATGTATATTTATGAGTAGAGCACATCTACACCTGCTGCCAATTAGCTGTAGCTTTCCTCCATCTGAATACAGATCGCTTTTGAAGCATCTCTATAATGCGTGGAGCTCCTTGCTAATAACAGTTTCCATTTGGATGATTGAGTAGTTAAATTTGACGCATTGGATGACTCTTTTTTCAATTCTTCTTCTTTCTAAGACTTAAAATAGTATTTCATTAGATGTGTGACAGGCTCCAGATGTGTCACAAGGCGCCTTTGCAAGAAGATGGTTGTTGTCCAACGTCACTTAATAGCCATTCTGTCTCTCACACCTCTAACAGTTTACTGTAAATATATTACTTTGTGACTGCCACCATAAAGCATCAGCGCTTTAGATATTATCATGGTCTCCCTTTTTGATCAGGGTCACGTTGATTTTTTTAAGTGAATTCCTCCTCATTTTTATTTCACTTTCAAATTAGCCTAAAAACATATGCCGTATAACTGCATACCAATGACTATTAAGTCTGAAACTGAAAGAAATACACATTAGGTTTGTTTGATCAACTACAGTCATGTTTAAAGTGGGTGCTAATCTGCAGCAATAAAATTCAGATTGTGCTTGGGAAGAACAAAAATACGTGAGTTTGGCCATTTTGAAAATATTTTGTGGAAAGTCACGAGGAGAGAATGGTGAAGCTGCAGGAGAAAAATAACAAAAGAGAAATGCACTTAAATAAACATTTAATTAATTAAGAGGGCTGATAAGGTGTAGCAGATGGCTTGAAAACCAGCGTGTCAAATGGTCATAGCTAGATGTAATCACTTTTACCAATTTAAAAATGAAAAATGAAAAAAAAGTTATAATTACATTTTGCTAAAACATAATGAAATATAAATTCAATCTATAAAACTTGATGAGAATAAGAAAGAAATATAACAAAGAAATGAAATGCATATTCAAAAAGATCCCAAAGGTGAAATTACAAAATTAATCAAAGGGCACAAAGACAATACCAGCAAAAAGACAGAGTGGGGTTGAACTGCAAAAAAAACAAACTATAAAAATAGGAAAGGAAGCAGAATTCCCAATACAACACAAAAGCAACTAAAAAGCATAAATTAAATTACAAGTCATGATTTTAGGATTTAGTGATGCAAAAAAAATAGTTCATTTTTAATTACTGGTGTCTAGCAGTTTTGAAGGGTTATTCATAATTCATAAATCCAGTGTCCACAGATCTTAAGTCTATAAACACTTGCCTGAGCAAGATGAGCAAGTTTTAAAAGTTTGAAAAACTACCTTAAAAGTACAGGGTGGTCTCCCTAGAGACCAACTGCTGCAGTGAAAATGCAATTTGGCCAATTACTGAACCATGAGAAGTTCCATAAATAAGAACATAGTAAATACGCATGTGGTCCTGTAAAATATCACACAAAATAGAGCTTATTTCGACCTAATCTTTGTCTGACCACAGTCATGTTAAAGAGAAACTCAGATTACCAAGGTTAATTATTATTCCACAAAACAAGAAGTAGATGAGAACTAACTAAAACACCACAAAAAAGTGGTGCATGTTTTTTTTTTTTGAGTGGGAAGTTGTTCTTTTCAATATCTGATTCCTGCAGACAGTAAATTATACAGAGCTAGTTCAGTTCACCTTCTAATCCTCATATCACACCATGCTAGAGCTCGAATCCATCTTTTTCAATAACACTGCATTAAACTCTGCTCCATGCTCACAGTACCTTTATTTATTACCTACATCTTTCATATCACTGTGGTTTCACATGGCTTTATTAATCTAAATCTTTTTTTGCTAACAAAAACACTAAAATGTCGTGCACAAATTTCCAGTATATTATATGCTTATTTTCAGAACAAAGCAGAAACGCAAGAAAATATAAACCCAGCAGTTATTTTCAGCAAAATGTCAAACAGTCTCCTCCAGAGACATAAGGTGTTGCTTATCAGTTGGCTTATTATAGTGTTTAACTCCTAAAGATAGAAGTGTGAGCTGCAAAGCGCCACCCATGTATTGTCAGTGCATTTAAAGTGAGAATAAGTTATTGATATTAGCTTGAAATGAGTGTTTTAGATTTGACACCATATTGCAAAGATTAGGTTGCCCTGTTTTGTTGACAATTAGCTATAAAGAATACTTGGCATTCTGAGTAATTAAGGGTCTTCCAACACTTTTTTGGGTTCTAGACATAAAACAAGAATGATGACAGAGCAACAGACGAGAGGTTTATGATTTGTGAGAAGAATCACCGGGTTTTCGCTCCTACAGGTTCCAGAACCAAATTGGTGCTGGTTATTTGTGTTTCCACTATCTGAAGTGCAGGTTCTGGTACCGATAAACTAGAACATTTTTTGATTCCAACTCTAAGTATTGCCAGAGGTAAAGACAATTTTTGTCAGAAGCCGAGTCGGGCTCAGGAAGACCAATAAACATGCCACTCGTTTTTTTTTTTTTTTTTCCATTTTGTAATTTAAGACAATTATAAAAATACCAATTTTAAACATTCATAAAAACTTGAATTACGTCTGGAATAGCATGATCTGATTGTCTCTTATGCATGCTTTTAAAACATTGAGTGCAGCTCCCATTTTGTTAACGCTACTCGTACTCATCAGAGACTGGCTGTTGAGATTGGGAAGCTTTTGCAAACACCACTTGTTGTTTACACAACATAATGAATTTAAGCTGATGATAATAGGACATCTGTTTCGATGGAGACGCAAGGCATTTCATTTCAGTTTACAAACCACGTCTCTGCACTACAAGCCACTAGAGTAAAACAGATAAGATGAAATATTCACAAACTCTGTGCCTGTCATGATGTGTGTTGGTTGATAGTGGACCCAAATGAAGAGCGGAGGCGTTGAGTAGATGATGAATTTAATGAAAGTGTAAGAACAAAAACTTTTAAAAGATCCATGGGTTAGGGAGGGAGTCAGAAAAAAAAACAAACTATGCAAGAAGGAAACCAGCAAGGGGACACGAGGAGAACATTGGGAGGAACGAAGAAGAGACAGGAGTAGACGAAAGGATCCGGCAAGTAGTAACTGAAAATGAGAAGCTTAAATACTGAGGAGTTTGAATGCTGAACAAAGGACCTAGGCTGATGAGCTAACTGATTGCAGGTGTGAGTAGAGGAAACAGGAGGCAGACTGAGGATAGTGAGAGAGAAAGTGGCACAGGGGATGAGAGAGAGTGCACAGAGGATCAGGAAATAATTGTAAGACCAAAAAATAATCAGACTAAAGAAACCAAATAAAATAAAGTAACAAAGTATGGCTACATGAAATAAACATAACTAGAAACACTAAGAACTGAACTAAAGTAAAACAGGAACAAGACATCTAACCAAAATAACAATAAACAAAACCCAAAAGCAAATCAAACAACCCCCAGATATGACAGTGCCTTAGTGATTCTGTGAGGAACATTGCTAACAGTACAACTTTGATTTAAAAACTGTGAAGGAATGCCTTTTCTGGCTAATCATTAGCTGAAAATGAATCCAAAATTTAAATATGCTTTTATGTTTCAAATGGAGTCCAGACAAAGGGGCTATTTGAAAGACTTAAATGTGTCCACACAACATTTGATCATCATCTTCAAAATCCGCAGTTATACATTGTAAATGCCTCTGTGTCATTAGGGGCATGACAAAAGGATAACAATTAGATTTAATATGGATAGTTACCACTTGGACTAAATATTTATACATTGATAGAGTTCATGAAAACATGATTTGAGAATCATGAAACCTTCAGTCTATTCTGAGCAAAGTGTTCTGTAAAATATTGCTAAAACTTTGCTACATTTGCATGTTAAAAGTCTTCAGTATCAGCTCCTCTGGCAAACTAGATGTGTTGTTACATTCTACTACTGCCCATTAAAAATGCCAGAATACGAGCTTTGTAAAATCAGGTTGAAATAAATAAATAAATAAATAAAATCAGCCATACTCTTTGATCGTGTCAGAGATTGTATTAAATGAGCTGAAATGCCCTTACAATGGATCAATTGTTTGAGCCAAACAAACCAAAACATTGCACGAAGGGAACCTATTCATGGCAGTAATGGGTTTATGTCTCCCCTTGAAAAACCTTGTGCCACTAAGAATAAAGAAAAAGCTTCATCTACTGTTTTTTTTTTTCTTTTTTCCTCAGCTGATAGAACTATGATTACCTTAAACTGTACACATCCTGGGAAAAACACTCATACAGACATAAAAAAGAAATATAAAAAAAAATAAATAAACACCATCAGTGCACCAGATACATACAGGTCACTGGGGTCACATCCTCTATCCAGAAGCCTTTAGGAAAGGTCATACAGTCAAATACTAATACTTTTATTTTGGTCCCTGAGGAACCCCTCCGTTTTATGAAATGGCTAAGTCAGAGTGCCCAAAGGTCAACCACTTTAGATGGAGAAACAGAGCATGAGGTCAGAACAGCAAATATACCAACTAGATGCTCCCTCAAGGTTGTGCATCCGCTATCTTTGAGTGTCGACTAATGTTTGTGCCTTTCAAGTCTTAAAGTTACTTTTCTTTTCTTTTCACTTTACGGGTCTTTTAACAGAGACGAAAATGTATTCAGATTTTTTCAAATTTATTTTCTCGACTCTTTTGCTCGCTTCCCTCGCTTTGCCTCCAGCTCATGACGCGACAGTCTGGAGGAAATGAGAAGAATAAGAAATATCTCAACTATAGCTTGTTGTGATAAATGCAGCAGGGATAGAGACGACACGAAAACAGATCACAAAAGCACTCCGGAGAGTCGATTCAAGTCTATTTTCTACTTTTTGTTTTTCTTTCTTCCGTGAAAACAGCACAGGGGCTGATTTAGTTTGGATTTAGCATGAATTACCATGGCTTAGATCCTGTTAGTGCCGATAAAGCCCCAAAATGTCCCTCTTGTATCCTTATCCTCTCTATGAATATTCAACAGCTCACTCTCATCTCACCATTGTTTTCTCATTTGTACTGGTATCTGACAGCACTGGTGATAATGTGTTGGGAGAAGATGTGGAAAGGGGAAGTGGCATTGATATATGATTCGATAGGGCCCTCGGCGACATGCTTCAATGGACTAAAAGGAGCCTCATCTCTGAACTCAATCGGAACGTGGTGGAAATTCATTAAAGTTAAAACGACTTTGATTTATTATCTTGGAGATGATTAGGTCGGAGAGATTTGTTGTCTCAAGCAATATCCGTCTGGAAACATTTAAAGTGGCAGTTTTTAATATGGAAGTCACTCAAGTGGCATCCTTCAACTCCACTGCTTGTTTTCTTAGGGATTAGAAGAACAAACAGTCAGGACTTTTGAAAAATTCCCACAGTGGGTTCTAGAAACGTTAGAGCGGGGCCGTGCATCTGTGCCGACTCTTGATAAGAAACTGCTGCGACGGGAAAAGCCGAAGTGCCATGAGTGTGCGCACATAGTGACTAAATCGACGAAACTTGAGTGCGTGTGTGTGTGCGTGCGTGTGTGCGTGTGTGTGTGTGTGGGATCAGTGAAGCGGGGCAGTGGGAGAATAACCACGTTAGTGAGCGAGAGCAGAAAGGCTACATCTGTCACTCTGCATTTTCTCACATGCATTTTGACAAGGCCCACGAGCCTGCCACAATAACCCGGCAAACTCTGCTGGCTGTCAAAAATGCACACATATCTCATGCCTCACGTAGCATGACAAACGGAATGAAGCTCATTCACTGTTCAAGGGTAAAAAGTGCAACTGTAGGTGTAGCTCATGAGGGAGAAAGTGTAAGTATACATATCTGAAAGTGCGACTGTGGTACTACAGATTTTTTTTTTGCAACCGAGTGTGCCAGCTCATTTTGTCTGTGTGTATACAGCATCTGTGAGCGTGCGACTCCTCTGCTCCAGCTGGCATATAAAATGACAGTGAAGCATTTCCTCTGCCAGATTTGGTGCTGTCGTTCTTTCTCTCAACCCTCATTTCTCTTTTTTTGTTTCCTCCCCTCTCCTCACCCTCCATGGCCCCATAGCCAGTGGCCATATGCTCAGCCCTAAATCCAGGCACAATGCCAGACCGACATACAAGTCTGTAACTGTGTAATATACTCCGAGGGATCTCTAAGAAAGTAGATGGCAAGGTCTGGGAGAGATGGATATGTCAAAGATTGTAAATCAGAGCACTGTTTTTTGATTTGCACTCTAAATCAACATGGCTTTCTTTTAGTAATTTATTTGTTCTTTGGATTAGTTAAAAAAGTTTATGATAAATTGAGTTATTTTCTACTTTTTTTTTCCCACACTTGAAGAAATTTTCTACGTGTGCTGACCTTATTTGCAACCTTGCTGCAAGCGCTTGCAGAACTTATATGCTGTCCTCTAAGTCTATTATATGGAGACAAGATATTGAAGCCTGCTTGTGCCTCCACTGAGATACCCTTTCTTGCCGGTGTCACTCTTGTTTTTTTTGTTTTTTGTTTTTTTATTATTATTATTATTCTGCTTTGCAGGAGAAAAGCAGAATTTAGATAAGAGTTGGCAAGAAAATAAAAATTTCCCCCCAGTGTGTAAATCTCACCATGCACACCTCTGTAGCTGTGAATAACACAGTCATATATTATGTGTGGCCATGTTCTGGCAAAAAACTGGAAGTTGTTAAACTTGATGTCTTAACAATTAACTTAAGTAATTAACTTAACAACTTAAGTGAACCTAAGTTTATTAAGTTGCTAGTTATAATTTATTTATACTGAATAAGTCCAATTTTCACCAGATGGACAAAAAATAATGACAATAAATATTCTGCTAACACAAATAAAAACACCTGCTTATAAACAAGGTCCTGCTCATGTCTGACAACAATCAAGCTTTCAAATTGCAACATTTAAAACATGCTCCATTCAGACATAGTTTAAAGACAAATTTGTTGGTACCCATTGAAAAAAATGTGAACAAAACCCTGAAAAAAAAAATTATTTTAATTTTTTAGTGTATTTTCACATCTAATTTTTTTGGAAAATTCCTACCATTCATTCATTCAATGATGAAAAAAAAATGTTCAGAATTAATTTTTAACAAAATCGCAAGAAGCACATCCCTTGGTACACCTAAAAACACATTTGAAATTAGAGTAAGTGAAGCATTATGATTTATAGCAGAGGTCCCCAACCCTGGTCCTCAGGGCCGACTGTTCTGCATGTTTTAGATGTTTCCCCACTCCCGCACGGCTGATTCAAACGATACCAAGCCTCCGATTTCTGCAGACGCCCCTTAATCATCCATTCATTTAAGCCAGGTGTGCAGCAGCAGGGAAACGCCTAAAACATGCAGGAGAGTGGGCCCTGGGGACCAGGGTCGGGGACCTCTGATTTATTGTCTCTGTGCAGTTTATTTGTATTTCAAGGTTTTTCTAATTGGCAATGTTTTTTTATGTTCTTGTGGTTCATTTATTTTAGCTGTTGGTCTTGTATGCTGGGCAAGAACCCAGTGACCAGTCAACAGGATGGTAAAGAAAGTAAAGAAGCCTATTTAAAAAAAAAAAAAGCATTCTGTGAATTATAATCAGGAATGTAAATGTGTGGATTTTGTTAAACTCTATTGGGACCTTAATGAGCACCTTGGTTAACGGAGACAAAATAAATGCTTATCAGCAGCAAACACTTCAAGTGGATCTGTTGTAAAGGAACAGATTAATTTGTGGAAAGCAGTTAATGTCAACAGGTAGGTATAGTGGAGAATCTGTAATACTGTTAAAATAAATACTTTTTTAACATGACATGAAGTTAATTTTGCTTTCAGACATATTTACAAGGCATTCCTATAATCTATCCACTTCTATTTTAATCATACTTTTTCTCCTGCACTGGTATCAATCAATCTCCAAGGCAATGTTTTTGTTTTCCCCAGGATAAAATTATATTTCTAATTATTTAGTGCTCCTCTGTGCACCAAAAACTAAGTTGGAGCTTAAGGGGGAGGGGAGCTGTGCCTTTTTGATTACACCTCCTAAGATGTGGAATATCAATTTCCCTAGAAATTAGACAGCCCTGTTCTCTGTTGGATTTTAAATTTCTTCTTAAAACTCATCTTTTTGCCTTGGCCTTTGACACTTTTTCAGACGCTTATTTTTAATTAAATAGTTTTGTTTATTGTTTGTTCTTTCATTTATTTATTTTGTATGATTGTTCCTATCCATATTTTCTTAGTGAGCTCAGATGCAAACCTGCATGCAGGACATTCAGTTGTTACTCAAAGAATTCTAACCAATGAAAGCAAACGCACGACCCTACGACTAAACACCTGTGAACAGCTGTTCTCAATAGTCAATAAGGCTTTTACCCCAAATATTTCACAAAACACATTTTTTTTTCATGCATCCACCAATAAAACAAAGAAAAACTAAATCATTTTTACTACAGAGGTAGCAGACAATAAAAGCATCAAAACAGGCATGTAAGCTCATAGTAAGAGTAAGTGCATGTCTTTGCTGTAGGACTGTTTTATGTGCGAGGGAATAAATGAGTGCATGAGTGCTGCAAGTCTAGTGACTAATTATGAGCCTTCAGGTTTAAAGGAGTAACGCAGGAGTCTGCGGCAGCAATTTAATCATCGGCTTCAACAGATTAGATCCACAGATGTGACATTAGTGAAGATCAAGAAGAATGAAAGCTTTTTCAACCCACTTTAATTTGTTGGTTCAATTGTAATTGCATGTCAGTTTAGTTTTTTTTTTTTTTTTTCCATTTTTTTTTTTCCAAAACTCTTGTTTTATATGGCAATAACTGTTTTTTTGTCTTATGTGTATTTAATTTTGTGACGGTTGTTTAGCATTTATTTACATACTGTAAGCCTAATCAGTGAACAGTTAGCTACATCTTTAATTTGCGTGAACATTTTTTCAACAAGCGTCCATCTGTTGAAATAAAGAAAACGCCTGTGGTTTGTTTTACGCTAAATAGTCTTTCCTTGCATAGCACTTTATCTAGTCCAGAGGATTCCAAAACGCTTCACACTGCATTCACACACTAAGAGTGGTAAGAGCTACATTGTAGCTACTGCTGACCTGGGACAGGATGAAAGAAGTGAGGCTGCCTGACGATCAGTGCCACCATCAGTAGGCAAGGCAGGTGAAATGTCTCGCCCTAGAAAACAGCGAAAAGCACTAATAAGTAACGGATAAGTAAATAAAATACTATTGGGTAAGAACTAATTGCCAAAAATAGAAGAAAAACTAAAGAAATACAACAAATGTCCCCTCCCCTCACCATCTGCTTTGGTGGTTATGCCATTTAAGGGACTTGGGACTCTTCTTTGTGGCACTCTAGCAGCTGATCCAAGGCAACAGGGAACTTAAAAAAAAAACATAAAAAAAAATAAAAAAAAACTATTGTGTTGCATATTAACCACCAATATTGCAAACCAACATATAAAATTAACTAAATGTGTGCATTGCAAATTTTCAACTAGCCTGGCTTATAAAAATATGAAATTTAGTTGAAAATGAAATTTTAAATTGCCCAGTTATTAACAATATGTTTAAACATCTTAGGAATGACATATGAGTGGTAATAAATAAGAGTTACCAATCAAGCCAATTAACTTTAAAATTGGTGAACATTGTCAATCTGCTTCCTAATGGTTGGGCGCCGGTCTATGAAAAAAATATTGCAAGCGCCTTGATGTCTTTTTCATCAGTGTTGATAGAGTGACAAATAAATATACAGATTAGGCCTTAGATCAGGTTCGTCTATGTACATCACAACCCTCATCTAATGCTGAGAACAAGATCCAAGATACAAGTGGGTCAAATAAGATTCCTATGTAGAATGACCAGGCACAGTTTTAAGCACAGGGTGAGGAGCTCTGTCATCCAGCATGAGGTTGGAGGAGACCAGCTCCCATTTCTGGTCTTCTGTACTTCAAACGTCAAAAGAAGCCTCTCGAAATTGTTTGAGCATCCAATCAGGATGTCACATAGGTAACTTCCTTTGAGTTTTTTTTTTTTGTTTGTTTGTTTTAGGCATTTCACTCTGAGTGGAGACTATGGGGAAGTCTCAGAACTTGTGGGAGATATTTTGAATCACTTCTATATCTCTCACCTGTCCAATCTGACCTCGTAAAAGTAGGTGGCAATGGATCAGTTAATAGAAACATTGTGACTTTAACGATAATGTCAGTCGATATGTCTTACCATGGCTGGTGTGTTGTTCATGCCTTGGAAAAATAGATTAGAGCTGTGCTTTGCCCCTGATTTCCCTTATCTTTTAATCCTTTGAAAGTAGAAGATAAAGGAAACCCCACATTTGATGGGTCTCAACGAACCTTCTGCCTTGGTAATCAGAGGGTTAAATTTATTGATTTTACACATAAATTTAGTCAAACACTGAAGCATCAGTGCACCTTTGCTCCATGCTGTCTAACAAGGATTCAGAGAAGTCTGTGATCAGTACAAGAAGTGCAACACTGGCAGTTTTCTTCACCAGTTCTTCTGCTTGATCAGCAAGACCAAGAGGAGAAAAAAAAAGCCTGTTGTGTATCATCTTTCCCTCAGAGTTCCCAAACTAGGCCTCAAATCCGGAGCAAAAGCCCAAAACATTTTTAGACACCTTCCACTCCAATGCTCTGGAGGAAGCGACCAGCTTTGTGGGGGAACCTCTTGTTCTCTGTGCTCATTTGCAGAGGAATCTTCAATGGCAAATTACTGACATCAAGACACGGTGACATGAGACAGCACACAGAGAGAAGGGGAGAAAGAGGAGTAGGTCGCCTCACTGGGGGAAAAGTAGAGAACTTTTGATTCTACTTCAAGTTGCCAATTAAAGTCAAAACTGCAGCGGATGTAGCCAAAAGGAGGATGACAATGAGGATAATGATGGAGGTGATGAAGATGATGTTGGCATGGGTGAAACTGCGTAAGCGCTTCCCACTTTTTGAAGGAATATGAGTGGGAGTTGAGCTCAGCAGATGAGAGTAGGTGAGGAGAATGAGCTTTGAAAAAAACAAAAAAACAAAAAAAAAGGGCTTTGACTTCAGAGCGTTACAGTAGGAAAAGAGGAACAAAACGCATTAGATATGTTTTTTTCTCACTGGCATTCACCTCAATGGATTCGTGCCTTTTAGAAGATTTCCATCTCAAACCCACTTCTGTCATGGGTGATGGCATTCGACTCCATTTGGCTGGGAAGGTTAAATCGACTGATGTTGGTAAGAACATAGTATTTTTGATAGATTCCTCTGCAACATCTTCCTTTGCCTCTGCTATCATCACCCTTGATTTCAAAGACACAGTGTTCCCTAAAGTTAATAGGAATGGAGGTCAAATCTGAGCAAGGTATTACAATTTAAATACTTTAGTTTGCATTTTTTAAGACTTCCCTACACGACTTCGGTTCAGAATTAGCTTAACTCTTAAAATGATACGGCATAAGAAGATATTTTTCATTGTCAATGAACTGGATAACAAAAACTGTGACTGGATGAGTAAGCCGTCACTTACTATCTTTCATTTTTTATCCCTAGCTGGTCACCATCCCCTTATTACCTTAGAAAGTCTTGACTGTCTTCTTGCACTATTTTCTTCTTCGATTATTTAGATCTATTTTTCTTCTTGGAGTCAAAAGGAGTCTGAAGGGGCTGCAGCGATCAACAGCTTAGGAGGGAGAACATGTTGAAAGAACAAATGTTATTATTGCATGACGTAAATATGTCCTTTATGGGAGACTGGAAAGAAGCAAAGCCACTGTTGAAAGGAACCATTAAGAGCAGTTTGCAAATTATAACAAGTTGTAACTGTAGCAAAATGTGGTTCTAGAGTATTAAGTTACAAGAACTGGATACAGATATACACCTGATTTTTCAGTTTTTAGTAAAAAATATATATATTTATATTGCTCATTTATAAATACGAAATGCCCCTTTTTAAAAAAGGGCATTTCAATTGAACTACACATACATTTCAAGTGATAGTTATCACACAGCATTTCTGTTTATTATTAAAGTTAGTTTAAAACATTTTCTATATCCAGAACCCCACTAGATTGCATTAATTTGCTGGTTTTCAGCAACTATTTCTAATAAATCTATTGCTGTCAATTTCAATTAATCAAACTAAATTATCAGATGAATCACCCTCTGCACTGTGATTAATCACAATTAATCACTATGCTTAACTTTGTAAGCTTGAAATAAAAGTATGCATGTTGTTTTGTGATTCTTGCAGGAATGGTGTCCCTCTTCCTGCCACACTCAAACCAATTAAAATGCAATCAATTATCTGATTGTTTTATTTATTTATTTTTCTTTTTGTGTTGTTTTTGCAGCAGAAAGTAGGTAATGTAGTCATCCAATACTCAACAGGAACTAAGGGAAACTTACCCCACTACCCATGCATACAAGTAGTAGCAAACTGACAGATAATATACTTATTTTCTGGTTCTTGGTGCCCCAACCCTTTCTGATGCCGCCCTGGGCAACTGCCCACATAGCCAGAAAACTGCCATTGTATGCACGTTTTTCAAAAGAAATGTTTTAAGAAAATGTTTTGCCTCATACCAAACATGTCTGAAGATTCTCAAGTTTCCAATTTTTTTATATTGTGAAGTGTCCCTCTCCATTCATTTCCTATGGAGTTGTGCGCTGAGGCGACAGTTGCTTGTCCTCATCCATCAATGCGCCGTTGACTGAAACAAAACACAAATATGAAAACAATACATCATTTTCCTTCAACTTCACATTTACGCTCCATTTTGTCTTGCTTTAACACATAATATTTCAACAGAAACTAAATAGTTAAGATGTAATCTACTTCTGAAAGATGCTGTACTTCTATTTTGACAGATTCTATAAGTAAAAAGTACACAAATGTCTGTGCAGAAAGTGTTTTTTTTTTTATTTAGTTAATCAAATTTATTAATAGAGTTCATGAAACATAAAGGCAAGGTACTCAGTGTTGGAGGAATATATTGTATTCATTAGACATATGATGAAATGTAATATTTGTTCCTGGTTTCTCAATTGGTGATTGTGTGATGTTTTTATGTCTTAATTTTGTGTTTTTATGATGTAAAACTTTGAACTGCCTTGTTGCTGAAATGTTCTATACAAATAAGATTGATTGATTGATTGATTGATTTACTTTCATTTAACACCCAACTTTGGAAAAACATTGTGAGATTCAACCTGAACATTGGAAGCAGCTGTATTCCCACCAAAATATGACTCATCTCTGCATTAGGTTTCATCAACACAATGTTATCAAGTAAAAAGAATAATGATTTATGATAGACAGCGTAAATTTCTGTTATAATATTAAATAATAAGCATAATGACAACGGCAAAAAGCTTTGAAAACATCAAAAGATGAAACGGAATGGAAATAACCGAGTGACAAGCAGAAATATGGGTTCAGGCAACAGAGACTTATGAGGAAGGGGACATATAAGCTGCATCTCCTCTCCATTACTGTGGATGCAGTGAGAGCACTGAACGATGGATGGGCTGATGGCCTCAGTAAGGAACGAGAGGGGACTGGTATAAACGTACAGTTATGTTTCACATGGCTGGAGGAATTACTCTGGGTCTCATCATTATAACAGACAGCTTTCCAATGATTGGGCAGCCAGGAATCATTCCGAGAGCAGGAAGGCAGTAGGCAGATGGATTGCTGCTTTTACGATCAAGACATTTTGCCACCCTGGTTGCATTATTGTGACGGAATGCTATTACAGCTTACATATTAAATTCCCTGCTATACAGAGTGAGTTTTTTTTTCTTTCTTTCTCCATCTAATACTTTATTTGAAAATAGCTTTTTCCTGTTCTGTTGAAAAGACTTTAAGGTCCACATTGTTGGCAACAGCTCTGCACTGCACAACAGAACGAACCTCCTCATTTGGTAAATAGTCGCAACAAAAGCAGAAGAAATCTTGTAAGAGTGCAATATTCATTGTAAATGCAAGTCCTGGCGGCTGGAATATCAGGACGCTTAGAGTTTCAAGATAAAAATTTCTTTGAAATCTTACTCAAAAGGCATGATGTCATTTTGTTGGCTTGGATCTTATGGTTAAAGTAAGTGTGAAAAGAAGATGACAGAAAGAGAACAAACTAACTTTTTGGCTGGTATTTGTTTACACTATCTGAGTCATCACACTTTGTTCTTGGAAACTATTTCTAATTAATTCAGGCAGATGAATCATTTTCTTTGCGGTAGGTTTACTAGCATGCTGTGTTAAGTACTAATAGGTTTTGTTCCAGTTATTTCTCCAAGGTCTTTCCCCGTAAAAGAAGGTGAAGTCTTTTCAAAGCCAACAACAGTTTGTCCCCCCACCCCCACACCTCTAACATACTGGATTTTAACAATGGAAACCACATTATTTCAGATTAACTCACTTGCTATGTGTTTAATGCACCATCTACGCTGAACAAAGACTTGTTTTCCACCCTTGCAAAACACCATATTCAACAAAAACAGGTTTGATTGAAATAATTCAAACGACAAATCATGTGACTTGAAAGTCACTCAAAACTAAAACTGTATTTACAGTTGCCTTAGTAACTTGCAAGGTCATACCAAATAAATGATTTGAATAAAAATACACTTTTCTTTCACTGAGCAGATAGGCTCAGATTGTTTTTAGCACTACCTTAGATTCCAATAACTTAATCTGTTCTTTGTGCAAATATTTAATAAATCATGTGTTGTATTGTCTTAACTTTTCTTCATGACACAGCGTTCCACACATGTCCGAGGATTTTCATTTCCAGCTTTTCATATGGTAACCGAGAAATGCTTAGCACGTCTTTTGAAACTGAAAAGTTATCTTGACTTTCTCATAATACCGTCATTACTAGGTGCTGTTGTAGAGCAGTAAATGTTATAAAAAAAAATAAAAAAATGAAAATGCAAAGACGAACAAAGCTTCAAAATTTGCCAAAGAAACATGCTTCTGCTGGATAAGTCACTGCATTAACTTTTATAAGTATTAAAACTCCTGATACTTGTGGTGTGCATTTCTTTTATAGCAGCTACAGCCTGAGCTCTTTTAAGGTATATCTCCATCATCTTCAAACATCTAGAGACATCCTTCAGACTAGGTGGAGAGTGTCAATAATTGGCAACTTTTAAGTTTGACAAGTAGTCTTGATTTGATTTTAGTCTGGTCTTTGTGCCATTTTTACACATTAATATGCTTTGTTGTAGATCTTGTATGTTTGGGCTAATTTCCATATTGAAAGGTGAAGCTAAGCTTTACACTCAAGTCTATGGTACCTGTATTAAGTTTTATTCTGACTGTGTGTAGTATCACTGGCCTGCTAAAAGAAAGTCCCCACAGTATGAAGTGTGATTTGCAGAGTTTATTTTTACTCGACGTAAAGCTTTTGGCAAGCAGGCCGAAAAGATCACATTTGGTATCATCTGACCATAGTCTTACTTTACACATCTCTTATTGTAGTCTACATAGCTTTTGACAAACTTCAGAAACCAGATTTGTGGAGAGCATCACTAATACGTCTAACCGGAGCTGAGCATCTCTATAGCTCATCTTCTCTGATTAACCCTCTCTCAGCTTGTTAATTTAGGTGAATATGCACCTAAGCTAAGGAAAGAGTAACAGATTTTCATTTGCTCTTTCCTTTTTCAGATGATGGGATGCTCAAAGCTCGTGATGTGGTATTAACATAATCATGCATTTAATGTTTCGACAACTTTATGAATGATCCATATGGTACGTTCCTTGGTCTTTGCTTATTAATGTTCTCTAGCAAACCTGTGAGGCCTTTGCTAACTAGTCATATTTATAGTAAGATTAAATTACACACAGTTTCAATCTTATTACTAATTTAGTGACTTCTAGTAGCAGATGGTTCACTGAATTTAATTTATGGGGTGAAAAGAAGAGTTAAAAGACCTGAATAATTATGAGCACTACATGTTTTAGGTCTCTCATCTATAACATTTGATGAAAACACTGACGTGTGTTTGCAGCATGATAAAATCTGAAAAAGTTAAAGGCGCATAAATATTTTTGCAAGGCATCGTACGTACCCGAAAATGACATAAACTGAGCAAACCAAGAAATCACGTTTAAGCAAGTATTCACAACCTCTACTTAATACTTTGTTGATTCACATTTGCCAGCAATTACAAGTTTTTTTTTTGTTTTTTTTTTATATGATGCCTCACGATTAGCACATATATCTTTAGAAAGTTTTGCGCCTTCTTCTTTCTCAGACTCCATCAGATCAGATGGGAGAACAAACCCCAAAACGTGCCGTCAAAGATGACTGGACTGAGCCATGAAAGAATTAGTCTCAATAGAGACTCTAAAGGAGGACACCGGCCACCAGGAATAAACATATGAACAGAATGTGAAGCAGCTGTGAGGAAAACTCAACTAATAAAATCAGCATGAGATGGTCACAAGACATTGACAAGCATCTACTGAAGCTCCCATAAAAACTCTGAAAAGATAAAGGGCTCAAATGAAATAAAGAACAAGGTCCTGAGCTTGTGTAATGCTACAAAGAAGTGACATGAAAGAAAGCCAGTGAAAGAGAGGGAAAAAGATATGAAAAGAAATACAATAAACAGAAATGAGAAGCAAACCTTAGAAATTAGACTAATTTTCGCACCCTTAACCCAGGTTCAAGTACAATGACTCGTTTCAATATAATGGCATAGCAGCATGTTTCAAAGTGCTTCATAGTTTGCTCGAATATGAATGTCTTTCATTTTCCAACAGCGTCAATACAGAGGAGCAGGAGCTGGAGAAAGAAGTTAAAAAAATGCATAGATGAAGAAGGAAAGAGGTAGAAAAAAGAAGCAACAAAAGCAGCAAAGGGACCGATTTGAAGTAAAGAAAAATAAGAAACACAGAAAGAAAAAAAATCGACCAGAACAGAGAACAAGACTGGGGAAAAAAACTGAAAGAAGAAAAAGAAAATCATAAGGCTAAAAAATAACCATTAAAAAAGGGAAAGAAAAATTGGAGAGCAAAGAAAATGCTACCCTGTCTCACATCGAAATTGGTCCATTGTGCAAAGCATAATAGTTGTACAATAAATGCTGCAAAATTGTAACACTGCCTCACAGCAGTTTGTGAAAATGGCACAAAACGTAATGTGCTGATTGGAGTCTTAGGACACAATTTTCTCCTACAGTTTCTCTGCATTTTGCGAAACTATCAAAGAATTTAGAAAAAATATATGGAACTGGTGAAAAGAAAGGTACAGCAGAGCGACGACGCATTAATCTCATCAGGCACATGAAAGCTTTTTCCATGACCAAGTTGTTTTTACTGCATTTTTATTGTAATAAATCGTAATTTAATTACTTCATGAGGCCTTAAAATAATATTTTTTTATCTGGCACTTTTGTAATTTCCATGGATTGGAGTAGGAAATTGAAAAATGTGACTACTATCAAATGGAAGTTAAATTTGCATTCAGACTTCCGTAGTAAATATATATATAAAAAAACACAAATCCATCAAAAGTTGTTCAAAGCTGTTTATTTCATAATTAATTCCTTTCTTTACTTTTGAAACATTTACCTGATTCTATTTGTGATTTTCAACTGTGACATTAGGAGGCCATAATCAGTTTGGTGTAATATGAAGGAATCAAGATTGTATTAACATTCAGGATGGAGGTTGTAGTGTGCAGAGGAAATCTCCCAATGTATATGCATAATTTTACTGTTTTTCTTATCCAATGAACATTTGAGAACATGAAAATTATTTCTGATGCTACTAGTAAAGATAACGTCACTGTATAAATATTTACCTCCTCTCCATGAGCCTAAATTTCTTTTTTTTTTATTTTTAGATTCACCTAATTGGGTGGTTTAGAAGCCAGTTTGTCATACAGTCACTAAAGCCAAATTTAGCAGTTTCTGAAAAAAATAAGGCATTTTATATATATATATATATATATATATA
>NW_006799950.1:3164454-3168913 GCF_000485575.1 Poecilia formosa
TATATATATATAATTTATGTTTTTGTCTCCCATCCACATGTGGGAGGGCAGCGCCCCAGTGCCCCCTATGGACCAGCCTCTACTACTCTAGACCCTGACACTGTGAGAGTGAAAACTTTAGACACAGAACAATTTTATATGTCACACGGTTTAACTCCATGTCTCTGAAACCCACATACCTGTCTATATGTGAGTTTCAGACTGGATCATGGATGCGTATGATCCAGTCACTTTGTTCTGATATTGTTGTTGTGTGCCTGTCTGTCCGTCTCCATGCATATGCATACAGTGTCTTTATAATTGGTCCTCCAGCTTCTGTAGGTGTACCTGCTTGTAAAGAGAAAGGAAGCCTAATTGGTTGTTGTTATATGTGGAGTTACATAAAAAAAAATAAAAAATCAGGCTGAAAACAGGCAAATGAACCTTAAACTGACAAAACAACAAGCTAAGGAAAAGCTTTTGTAGTGTATTGTAGTGAAACCTTGATGAGCTGGCGAACTTGCTACATCAATTCATGTTCTACATCGCATAGTTCAGCCAGGCTTTGTCATTTATTTGCCCAATACTTTGATTGTAAGTAAATAATTCTGATCATTTTAATGATCAACTTCGAAAGTATGTAGGAAACATGTTACTACTATTGTAGACTTTCAAGTAAAAGTACCTTCACTGGACCTCTAATGGCAGCAAGCATGATAAACACAAGGAAGACGGGAAACATGTTCAACATTAGGGCACACTCATTATGACTATGGAGGCAAGCTGATATTTCTCATTAGAACACAGTGTAAAAGTATCACAGCTCCTGGCATATCTGAATTGTCTCTTTTTCATCCTTTTTCTGAAGAAATGATGAAAACAGTTTTAACTTCCACTGAAAAGTCTTTACAGCAAGATATCAATGATATTTTATCAACTTATATTTCCAAAGTATAGCCCAGCACAATATTTAATATTTTTCTGTGAGAAGTCTCCGATTTTACAGGAATCTTTTAGCTATTTAAGTGATACAAAATTGCAGAGTGACTAAGAATAGCAAACAGTAATAGGAGGAAAAAATAAAGTGTGCAATTACCACACAATGTGAAGTCAGCCAGTAGAAGCTCTTTCACACTTACAGTTTTTTGAAGCGTCTGACTGAGAAAAAGGGTGTAAGAAATCGAGTGTTTGCGTGAGTATGCGTGTGTGTGTGTGTGTGTGTGCAGTGGGGGTGGTGTATCCACTTTAGTGTATAAAAAAAGTACAAGCTAAATTGGCAGTACAGCCAAGAGTGACATCCAAAGTTACTTCTGCTTCACTATCTTTACCCTCATCAACTCCACTGTATCCACATGTCAGTAAAGTTTCTCTCTTAAGTGTTTCTAATTTACTCAAAAAAAAAATAAAAAAAATCACATATTCACCGAAACACAAGGATGCGTTCGCAGATCCCAATTCACATCAGTAAAAAATAACTTAACATTCAAGCTGTTTTTGGGCCGAATTTCAGAATATATGAATAACAAAACACTTCTGTCATGATCTTTGGGTCATAGCAAAGTTTGTCTTCCTCTTCTCCTCGCACTATCCCCACGTACAACTATTCCCCCAGCAAAATACTTTATGATCAATAAAAAAACAAACAAAACAAGATTACATACCTCAGACAAAAAACAATAAATAAATAAACTACAGAAAACAAGAAAAAAATCCAATCCCCCTGCTCTGAAAGAAAAGGTTGTGGACACATTCCGAACTAATAAACAATCTTGTTCACCATCAACTGAGTCCATGATCTCTTAATTGATATGCAACACAATCTTCTTAGTGAGCTGCCATTCCTATGACACTTTTACAGCTGTTTTGCATTTACACACATGCAACTTTCCCCTAATTTCTTTTGGTGAATCCACAATGCCAATAACTTTACATGCATCATGTGTTGGAGCTACTTGACCTGCATGCGCACGATCCAGTCACTTTGTTTTGATATTGTTGTTGTGTGCAGAGATCATCTTTTGAGCCAAATGTCTTTGAGGCAGGAACTTGTATTCAAAAATGGGTCCGTAATGTAAACACAACAACTACTTATGGTTGCAGATTGTTTGCAATAAAAGCTGCAATGAACTTTGTAATTGGCTTCAACTTCAATCAATTTACAGCGGCAGGAAATGTCTTATATCTGTCAGCTCGATCCGATTGGAGCTTGTGCTGGAGTTGGTCATGCGGTTTTTATTTCATAACAAGCTACCTCGACCCTCTACGGAAAGCCAAAGAAGCTCTACATAGTTGCACAAATGCCAAAAATAATCTTAATCTACCCAGTTTTGATTAAGACCTGGGTAGATTAAATATTACCCAATAAAACAAATTAAATATTTTCTACTTTTAAAAATCAGTTATCAGTAAAATGTCACTCTGCAGGGCAATCGTTGTGTCCGCTAGGCATAGCTTACACATCATTTCAAGATGAGAATCAGCCAGGCCATCACCTAGCTGACCGTGAAGGAGTCTGCCCACTGCATTACCTCATCAGCTGTGTTGACGCATCTGACAACATACAAACCCTCACCAGGAGGCTAAAGGCAAAGGCATGTTTACTATCGTTGGACATTTGTGTAGCAGTAGGTGTACTGTTTTGTCTAGGCTGCCTGCATAAAAGTTGTATCAGTATGTAAAATTTTGTTTAAAAGTTAATCCTTTGAAATTTAGATGTGTTTTTTTTCCTGATTTGTGTGGCGTAGACCCAGAGTAAATATAAATCAGGGCTATGTATTGACTCAACATCGACTTCTGTCTGAATGAAGCCTTTGCACTGTCGTCACATTACAATCAGGTCTATGGGTCGTTAAACAGCTACATGATTTTCTTTTCAAACGAGTATTTTGATGATGTTATGCAAACAGAACATAGTCAAAATAACAGAACATTATTATGTGTTAGTGTAGGAACAAAGTTATGAAACGCCACTGGATTTACTTTCTGCAGGGTCAAGCACATGCACACATAAAATTTGTTTCTGGTGATACTTCACCCAAATGCAAAGAAAGGAAAAGGCCCTTTTGGCCTGAGTCATCAACCCAGTGACGTGCAGTCTAACCCTTTATCCATCGTTTGTGCCCATCAGCAGCTGCTGTCCAGTTTCTTGTAAGGACAGGTTATTCAGGAGTTGTCACTAGCCAATGAGAGAAGGCATAGACGTGAGTCATGCTTGTCAAGTGAAAGTGAGTGACAGCTGAGATTCAGGCAAGCTTGACTTTAAAGCACTTTCCAAGGGCAACCACTGGTAGTTTGTTTCTACGAAGGTCTATCTGTAGATTGCTTTAAATAAGCAGTGATGGTGTGCTCTAAGATTGCACTCCTTCCATTCTTCACTTAATACACATATCACCATTGCGTATCTGTATAATAATGAAGATACTCTGTCTTAGGTAAATAACACTACATAATGCTACAACAACAACAACAAAAAAAAATGTATGTAAACACTCTGTCTACAAAGTGGAAGATGCCCTGCTTTGTATGTTGAAGTGACAGCATCTTGACTTACTTTTGTATTAAGTCAGCTAATAATTATTCAACCATTTGGAAAAGAATGGACCATTAGCTTTATGGTCAAGATGGTCAGTTGATTATTACGTGCGGTGAAAGAGATAAAACACTGCAAACTTTACCCCCTACTTTCCAGTTAGCACACACCATGCGAACAGATATCAATTGGTATTTTACAAAATGTGCTTAATTTCTTAAATTTTAGATCCATATATATGCGGTGGGACAATGGGGGCAACGATGATTGGAGTTCGTCTCATGATCAGAGGGTTGGATCTGCCTCTGTTGTGTCCTTGGGCAAGACATTTTACCCGTCTTGACTGGATGTGGTGGTCAGAGGGCTTGGTCAGACTGCCCCAGGGCAGCAGCGGCGACTTAGCTTGCCAACACCAGCATGTCAACGTGTGTGTGAATGACTGAATGTAGTGTGAACCCCTTTGGGGTCGTCCGGACTTGATAAAGCGCCTTACAGGCCATGTACCATTTACATGCATGGCATTAAAGCAAAGAGTGCGACAGCTGCCTAAAGCTGGTAATGTGAGTTTGTTGCCTGATATTTGCTGCTTGGCATGAAGTCATGAGTGAAATCCCCCAAAGCCTGACCAGTTTTGTGGATTAAATGTGGCCGCAACACATTTATTTTCTTTTAACCAGCACACATAAATAACTGAAAATGATACGGCAGATGTAGTATGGAATGAAGTTCAGAATTGACCATAATAGCTCTTGCAGAACTCCAAATATCCTACCTGTTATAAAATTCAGTTTTCATTATACATGACTTTTTCCAAAAATGAGGAGATGGGAGTGCAAGCTCCTCTGATAAATAAAAAATGAGATAACACAGTATGAGAGTTAATTGGTGTGTAGAAAATACCTTTTTAATGGCTCTATTGGCATGCAGCTTTCTTCTGAGGTAATATATATA
>NW_006799950.1:3168986-3172527 GCF_000485575.1 Poecilia formosa
TCAGAATAAAACACAGCTGAAATATCTTTGCCAATTGGTCTCAATGGGTTTTGCTGGTTTGTGCAGTTCTAGATGAGACAGGTTCCTCTCACGTTTCTGTTCTTTCTTTGATTGTTGTTCGTCTATCTTACTTCCCCTCCTTCCCGCCTCTCCCTCTCATGTGTCTAAGCAGTTTCTGTTGAATAGCCATGAATAAGTGATGAGTTAATACAAAGATGAATTATTGTGATGGTTTATTCAGCAAGTGTGCTGCTCTGTTGTTGGCGCATGTGGTACTGTGCACTCCTCCAGCTTGTCACAAAGCCCAGGTAAGAGTTGACACCCATGTATGTGCACTCACAGGCAAACACGTGTGGTTATGTACACACATTTTACCCAAAGTGGTGTTGATAAAAAAGATTATGACTAGTCTACTACTTCAGTATGTCCTTTTCCAGCATGCAGGTATGGTACCAGCAATAAAGGTGCAGCAACAAAGCCCACAGCCTTTCTGCTGCTTCTACAATCAAGACTTTTCCATTTCCTGTCTTCTTTGGAGCCATGCTCTGGCATATCTCATAACTTATTTAGAGGTGAGGGTAGCCCCAAGGAGGACACACACACAAGGGTGCAAGAGAACAAGAGCAAGACACAACAAGACGAGGCCAGAAAAAAGTGGCACATACAACTGTTAACTATTCATTATGGTGACTAATTAAACATTTACTCTCTTTTCAAAGTACAGCCCTGAATACAGGAGCCCCAAGAGAGGAGTGAGTGTTGGAGAGAATTACAAATATAATGCCAAAAAATGACTCAAAACTTTCTGTGAAAACATGAAAGACTGCTTTGCTTCGACTTTTCTGGGAATGGACTGAAACTATTCAGCCCTGTACTCCTCAGCTGGCCCTTTCTAAACACAGCAAAACTAACTACCAGCCTTTAACTATGACATGCAGCAGTAAACCTAGAGCTATGATCCTTTCACTGGATAGTGACCACTGCCAGTAGGGAACACCCCACAAGTGCTACAGGTTTGAAGAAGTTCTGATTAAGTCATCTACTCATCATATTTAACAATTATTTAATTAGGTATATATCGTTGAGATTAAAAATCTGTATTTCAAAGTTGCACATATATTTACACACTCATTTTTTTTTTTTTTTCTGATTATGACACACCAGCTTTGGATACAATCAACACTGTGCTGCCTATTATATCCCACTTTCAAGGTTAAAGTAGACATGCTTTTAAATCCTCCCTTTTTCCATGCAAATCATTCACATTTGGTCTATATGTAGTAGAACTGTGATATTGTTTACCCCTAGATAGCAGCAATACGATTATATACCGGCAGAGAAAATATTTATTTCAAAGTTCATTAAAGATGTCAACAACCTTCCAGCACACATACATGTTGGAGCCAGAGAGTTGACCCAACCAGGAAAATTAAGACAACAAACCTGCAGAAACACAAAGCCAAACAATTAAAACACGCAGTACGGTTGTATCCTCAAGGAGGCAGCTAAAAGCTAGCACACAGCGCTAACTGAAGCAATAGGCTCAGACCTTCTACTATCATAGGACGTCATTATCAACACACAAAATTCATGTTTAAAATAAACTTTGTTGTCATTTTAGCGTTATTTGGAGCTTACGGCTTTGCTGTGTCCCGCTTTTCCCATACAGAGGAGGAACTGACCTCTTAAACAAATGAAGTCTTTCGGAAAATCCCTCTTTAATACTGTAGGAGGTTGCCGAAGAAAAATAAAACTTAACCCGACGCTTCAAAGGTATCAGAGGCATGCCTTCGTAGACAAGCTGCAAGTGACTTGTCTACTTGCAACTTTGACATAACTGAACTTGGACTACTAAATCGTTCCAGGGGACGAAAAATAAGGTCCGATTTACAAAACTGCTTTGCCGGAAGTCCATGACCTTTGTTTAGCAGTTCCACAGGAAATGCAAATGACGTAATAGAGAAGAAAAAATAGAAAAAAAAATAAAAATATAACCCCAAAAGAAGATACCTATACAGCAGCAGGAGGAAATAAATTAAAAATTTCAGCACTGCTAGACATTCAAAATACACAAAAAAATGTATTGAAGGGCTAAAAATGTGGATTCTACATGAAATGTCCCCTTTAACAGATTATCATTGATATTCACTTTTATTCCTAACCAGTGTAAATATGAAAACAATGTCATTTTCACCATGGCACAAATCTGATACCATGGTTCTCAGTTACAAAAAAAAGGGGGAAGTACTGCCTTACAGCTGTGGGCAAGTGTCTGCTTCAAGTGGAAAAGTTGGGATATGTTGGTTTGAGCACAAAATAGATAAATGGAGTGAGGCTTCAATTACAGCAAAATGTGCACTGATTTGGACTGTTGTAATAAAGAAAAAGCTTAATCAAAAAAGAAAAATTCTCAATTTTCCAGTCTGTCTATTTTTCCCACACTTTGGTATACCCCAGAATGAACTTGAAAGTGGGATGCTTTTGCCCCACGACCTGGTTTTGGATAATCTGATGATGATTGATGGATGGACGAAACCAAGTTAGACTCCATCTTTTACATCTGTTTCGGGTTCTCCATCTGATCACGGCAGTACATCTCCCTGATGAAACTTTCTGCTATGCTGCTACATCTATCCCAACTCTCCTGTCTTGCTGTTTGTCAATTACCACTTGGTCTTTGCTTGTCTGTCTGAATTACCTAAGGTGCAGGTGCTTCTGAATCTGATACCTTATCTGTTATTCCACTCACTCTTCTTTCATGTGGAATCCTGCTGGGTATATTATCCAAAATGCAGTGTAGTTACTACCAGCTCAGTTGGAGATCTGTGCTATACAGGGGCTAAAGTGGACTTGAGTAGCAGTTCTCAGAATAAGATGAGGAACTAACTTTTTTTTTCTTTCCCTTCAGTTGAATCCTAAGAATTTTATTTAGCTGACAGTTTTCTAAATTCCTGCCCCGACAGATGTGTGTTGCACAAGCATATGCTACACAGAAGAGGTTTTTTATTGATACTGTAAAAATCAGGCTTCATTTAACCAGTCAGATGGTTGTCCTGAAAGGCGACTTTGCAATTATAAATAAGAGTGTAGCGTGCATTAGCTTGATGAGATGCCCCATTCTCCTAAATCAATAAAGATGCTCCTGTCCATTCAGTGATGGAAACGCATTTTACATACATTTAGGTGAAATTATTAATTAATTAAAAGAAAAAATAGGAGTTTATGTTAGCTTGGCTTTTTTTTTTATCTGCTTAGTGACACATTTTAAAAAACAAGAGCTTTTTAAAAACAAGAACATTCATATTCACCCCATTTTGCCTGCCAAAGCTTGGCAGGTTGTCAGACCTTTTAGCTCTGGCCACGTAAGGATTCAACAAGAAGATGTTTAATTCACCTGAAGATTTTGAAATCATGGGATTTGCATACAAGTTTAATAACCAAGTCTACATATTTTGAGCTTACATGGCTAATCAATAGTCTAATTTAATAGCATTTTTTAATCATATAACAAAATGTATATATATATATATATATATATATA
>NW_006799950.1:3172538-3187003 GCF_000485575.1 Poecilia formosa
ATTGTAACCATTTTGAACTCATCGGCCACTTTATTAATGTTTTATACTTAAGCAACACACAAATGTAAAGGTAAAATAGCAGATGTTTTAAATATATTTTTGGTTTTCATATAGGAGAATTTCAGGACACAACTTCATTAAAATAATGAGCTGATTGATCCATCCAAAAACCTTTTACAGCAGTAAATAAGTAATAGCAAATCATTTTCCATAAGAATGTAATTATTTATACAACTAGTGAAATGTATAATATGCTGATTTAATAAGACATGATTATGATGCACCTGTCTACTTGCTGTGTATCAGCCTTGGATCAAGTGTAGCTGAAAGCCCAGATACTGGATGCAGACAGTCAGATAAAATCACCTATGTTGAATGAAGGGAGTATTATAATGTTATGATATAAGTTACTTCTTGAGGGTGAGCAAATTGAGTCAGCCTAACTCAAAATGTGCAAACCTGCAACATGTTTACCATACATAGCAAGAAAACAATCATATTAAAATGATGAATTACTCAGTTTTCAAACTAACATTATTTGATTTTAGTCATTATATTATTATGCAAATTGTTCATAGTTTTTGTCAGTTCAAACATCAAAAAGAAGTTACATTTGTTGCCTTTTTATTTGTAACTTTCAGCCCACACGTATTCCATTCGGAAATTAATTTGTTTTGCTTTTTATCACTTGATGAAAGTTTAAACAGAGATGCACAATGTCTAATTTTATTCCTAATTCTTGGTGTGAAAAAAATATTGCTTCTCAGGCTATATTGTGAACTAAATTAGATTAAATATTGTTTGAAATACACGGGAAAACTAAAATAGATACATTTGAAAGATAAGCAACAATCAATGAAAAGTTCTTTTGGCCTTGTGAGTTTAGGGACTTGTTTATAAGAAAGTGATGAGTTTTTTATGGACACCTCAGAATAAATATACAGAGACTACTTTACAGAGTATTAAGGGGACGTGGATTAGTTTCTGTGATATTTCCATAATTAAAATATCTGAATTTTATCTCTGGTGCTGAATTTTCATCACCAGTTGTCACAGAACTGAAGGACTGGAAGTCGAAACACATTCTACAGAATTCTACGATGACTTTAGGAAACCAAATATTTTCTTACAAATTGAATCAATAGCCAGGCAACTAGCACCCTTGTGAATATTAATGGGCAAACATGCCGTCATTGGAAATCGGTGTCATAATACCCGAATTATTATTTGTTTGCTGTTTGACGTTAGTTTGTTGAGCAGTGCTTCGGTGGCTGAACTCTAAATTTGTTTTTTCTTTCATTTGATCCTCATTAATGTTCCAATTGCAGGTCCAGGCTCAAATACTATAGTTATATTTAAAAACCTTTTAGTTTTCAATTACAGCCACATCAAAACACCACAATCATGGCACGATTAATCAGTAATGCACCTGTGAGATACATGAGTGTTAAGACAGACGTGTCAGTAAATTCTTCCATCTTGTATGATATAAATACAGCCTGTGACATAGCTAGAGAATAGAGTACAAAGTGATAATAGATGCTTTATGGTTAAAGTGTTTTCTTTTGATAATTTTCACACATTTCCACTTGAAAAAAAAATCACTCTTTTCTTCCTAAACAGTCAGTGCAGTGTTAATTATTACAGTATAACTTACAATATGCTTGCCATTACAAAGCCATCAAGGCTTATACGGATATATATTTTCATTTCCATTTAAAAGCTGATCCCTAACAAGCTACACCATTTACAAGGTGTTAGATGGTGTATAGGCGCTACGGTACAAGTTGCTGATGAGTTGCAGTAAATGTCTTTCTTGCAGTAAATTGACTTTATGGATTCCAAGCCAGCTAATAAATTGCAAGTCTGGAAAGTCCACATTTCGAGGAATAACTAACTTTTAACGACTATAATTTATAGGGAGGTGAAATGGTACTATGCTCAAATAGGACTGCTTACTGTTAACATGTCCTGAAAGTGTTAGAATTTTGAAATAAACCATACATATTCAAACAAAATGAAAAGTCATCATCAAATAAAAGCTCACCCTTTGATATTTTTGGACCACCTTCAGCTTTGATTATAGTATTGGATTTGCTTCCATCCGGTGTTGCATTCATTTTTCACCAAGATCTTATATTGATGATGGGGGAATCTGACCGCTGTGCAAAGCTTTCTCCAGCAAGTCCCAAAGATTCTCAAAAGAGTTAAAGTCCTGACTCTGTGCTGGCCACCCTAATTATGTTTCATACTTCATGGACCACTCTTTCACAATTTGAGGCCAATGAATCCTGGAATTGTCATCTTGGAAAAAGCTCACGTCGTCAGGGAAGAAAGAAATCCATTGAAGGAAGAACCTGATCATCCAGTATATTAAGGTAGTCAGATTTCCTCATCCTTAGGACACGTAATGTTTCTAATCTTAGACTAGATCACCTGCGGCAACCCTTGATCATAGTATCATACCCACAGACTTTTACAATAGGTACCAGACATGATGAGTGCTTCGCTTCATCTAACCTGTACACTCTATAACAAGGTAAATGTGGACTCATCAAACCAGATGACCTTCTTCTATTGCTCCACAGTACAATTTTCATGTTCCCTTGCAAATTAAAGCATTTTTTTTTTTTACCTGTAAATCTTTCTGATTAATGGTGCTCTTATAGTTACACAAATGTTTAATCCAATCCCTTGAGTTTCCTCTGCATTGTGGCTATAAAAATATGTATTGCTTCTTTCCAACTTTTCATTTATTTTTTTTTTCGGAATCTCCTTAGATATTTTATCAATTTGATGGATGCCAATGATTTGACTCTTCTTCCACGACCATGGGATGTATCTTTCAACATGGCTGTTTCAGGAAAAGGAAACATTACATCAGTTGGGATTAGATTAATTCTTGCTCTCTGAATGATAATCACACCTAGAGTAATTTTCCTAGGCTGTTTCCTGAGTTAAATTTCGGTGGTAACTTTTTTCCCCCCTGGCAGTGTGTATGGCACGACACTAATGCACCATAAACTTGTTCTACATCCAAAAGAAATCCACGGCAGTCAGGCTTAATTGGTGATGAAATTGTGTGTGTACATTATCAGTAGAATAGATAATAGAGCTTCTTTTTTTCATTCAAAGCAGCATATTGTCCTAAATCATTGAAATGTCAACACACAAAAGAGAACAGATTTCAAAAGTACTTGAGCCACAACAGCGACAGTCTAAAACACCGTCCTGATTCTCATTTGATTAGTTTAGTCTCACCAATTGTTTATTTTTTAGCAATACAATCTTTTTTTTATTTTTAACTCATAGCATCTCTAGAATAACACAAATAGATTAGCAATGCTTCCAGGTGTTGTTACTGACAACCTGGAAAAATAAAAAAACGACAACCTGATCAAATGTGTTAAAGTGTGGAGTTTCTGAATCAGGGTTGCTATGTGCAAAACGGCATATCTGTGGAGAAGTAGCATTTTTTTACCAACTTATTTTTGTATCAACTTCAACAAATATGTATATATATTTTTTTGTTGCATTAAAAGCCCTATCTATTATTTACTACACTTAAATATATCGACTTTCATAAAGACTGACTTACTGCCGTGTGGGCACCTTGATTTTTTTTTTTCCCTTTTTCTTTTACACAGTCCTTTGGGAACCTAACAGAGAAGATAAACAATGCCTGACCTGTATCAGATTGGGAGCACTGAGGCAGGAGAGGGACGAATGAGCTGTGACAAAGGAAGCTTAAGTAATATGCTTGTTTCAGTAAAAGTACATGTTAACTGCAGTTGACTGTATTGTTTTTCGGAGCTCCAGTAGAAAATATGTAGAAAACTAACATTTTCTAGACATGCGTCCCTCTGTACTCAGTGTCCATGCACATTCGTCCTACGCATAAATAAATATTTAGTGTAATAACACTAGATATCATCACAAGGTAAATAATGGTTGCTGTTCATTGAGATAACTGCATGAGAGATCAATCTAATGTTAGCATATTCTCTGGGAGCATTTAGCATGCTGATAATAACTTTCCGCCCTGGGAGGCCATCAGAGCTTTGCTGGTCTCTGAATGACTGCACTGGAATTGGCACATTAGCTTTGTATATCTCATCTGGGAGAAATGAATTACCGAACATGTACACATAACTCTTACACCAAGACTCACAGAAATACTGAGTTTATTTCATCCAGGGGACGTGAATACATGGCAGTTGAGATCCATTAGTGGTAAACATGTAGAATCTGTCTGCTGAGCAGAAGGCAGCTCAGCGGGGAGCCAGCCGGTAATGTGGAGGTGTAATAGTTTGATGAGGAAAATGTGTGCAAAAGTGTGTGTGAGGCACAACATGTGCAAGTGTGTCTCCACATCGTGCTTTCAGTCAGTTTGACATCATTGCGAGGCTTGTTACGGCTTCCAGAAGCAGAGGTGCCATTGTGGGAGAAAATACAGGGCCCATTAAATGTGTTGAGCATTATAGCAAGTATCGAAACATCTGTGACCTTTCGGTGGAACAAACAAAGAAAACTTTTGTATGAATCTTCAAAGGAGATGTTAGGTCTTTTTACTTCCCGCAAAGAGGGCTACGATAAAATGTAATCTGACAATTGGCTTTCGTACCAGACTTCCGTACTTACAGATGGCTTGTAATGGCACTGATCCCAATTCGGCTTCAGGAGGCCACACCTTGTTGTGGTTTATCAAGTTTTCAAATTGAGCAGTTACTTGCAAAAGGTTTGACACCTCTTGAATCTTTTAACATTTCTTATGGAGTTATCGCACACTAAAGTGTAATTTGTTGTGTTTGTCTGTGACAGACGGACTGAAAGCAGTTCACAATTGTGAAGAGGAAAGGCTGTGATGCATGGTCTTGCCAGAACTTCTCAATTGGTTTTAAGTCTGAGTTTTTACTTGGCCTGTCTAAGACATGTACATACTTTGCTTTACACCAATCCATTCTCGCTCTGGCTGTATTTTCAGTGGTGCTGTGTTGCTGGAAGCTAAACCTCTGAAGCATTGTCAAGTCTTCTTCCAGGATTACACTGTAATTAGCACCATCCATCTTGACCCCAACTCTAACTTCCCACAGCATAATCCTGTCACCACCGTGTTTCATTTTAGATATAGTATGTTGAGAGTGATGTTCAAACCTGGAATCCAACCATAATTGGCTAGCTATTTGCATGTTTTGAGCTTCTATCTTCACTCACTAAATGATGCACTTGTCCTAGACTCTTAATAATAAGTTTTTTTTTTTTTTTTTTGCTGAATTGTGTATCAGCAGGAAAGTGTGAGCATTTACAGCATTGGTATCAAACTTCGTTCCCCGAGGGACAGTGTCCTGCAACTTTTGAATGTGTCTCAAGTCCAAAGCAATGAATCAAATGACTGAATCACCTTCTCATGCACTCAAGTTCCACAGAATCCTGCTAATGACCTAATTATGGGATGCCGGTGTGTTGCTGCAGTAACACATCTAAAAGTTGCAAGACATCGGCCTGGAGTTTGACACTTGTGATTTAGAGTGTGACTAGTGCAGTCCTTCATGGCTGGAGGCCCCGCAACAGCAACTGACCGCAGCAAAGTCATTAAAATAAAGTGTAAAATCTGCCCTGTTCTTTAGTTGCCCAATTTAAGATACAAGACAATTATATGATGAATTTGGTTAATGTTAACATTAGCATCACATTCCAGAAAGCAGTCCAAAGATATCCATTATTACATGTTTTACACAATCACCGTTTTGCAAAAACCATTTTCAGAAATTAAAACATCCATCACACACTTCTTTCCCAGAAGTAAGTCTCTTGAAGCAGTTACAGACAAGGTGGTGGAGCGCTTAGGAGGTTTGGAGACATATTTCCCCCAGGATCTACTAAAAGCCACAAAGAAATGATGAACAAACATCAAATAATGAAAAATATGACAGTCCATAAAAATTACTTTTTATATTATAATCCATTGAATGAAGAGGCATGGAGAGAAGGCTGGGGAACTGTGATTTGGCTAAACCATGTATCTGAAGGAAGAACTTTATCATAGGATCAACGAGCAACAATAACACATCATGCATTACAATGTTACACAAAAATGACTGTCTGGTGCTGACCTGTTTGCTTACTTCAGTCGCTAGCAGCACAAAAATTCAGGTGATATGTTTACTGTTTGTTACATCTGACTCTTAAAATGTATTTTTTTTAATCTGTTTTTTAAGATTAGACAGACTGGTTGCATGAATATAGGAAAAAAAAAGAAAGGAAAAAAAAAGAAAGGCACATTAGTAATTTTAGATCTGCAGCTGCACAATTAATAAGGCAAAATTACTATTCCTTCAAGTTGGATTAAAGTCTACAACTGAAATAAATGATCTGCTCAGCAGTTATAATTTTACATACAGATTTTAAATAGAATTAACAGCTGGATTTTATACAGTAAACATGAACATTCACAGATACGTACTGCTTAAAAATCATATAATGAAAAACAAACAACTCAGTGTGTCAAATTGTACTGCAAGAAAAAAAAAATCACAATTGATGTAATGACTCACATAACTACTGTTGACAAAGGAAGGCTTTCTACTCTGAAGTAACTCTATATTCTGCCTTGCTGTTTGTTACAAATGCAGGTTGATGTGCAAAGACTAGAGATTACTGGCCAATTAGATGGTAATTTAGAAGTTAAGAGCTTTTTGCAAATAAAGTTTTGTAAGTGAGGTCAAAGGAAGAGGATGTAAGCCTTTTACACTGACTCAACTCCCTTTACTAGAGTTAGAGATTTTCTTCTTTCCTTGAATAAGCTGAAGAGTCTACAGAGAAAAGAGAAATAACCCTAAACAGAGTGTTATGGACAGAGACTGAAGCACACTCAGAAGTACTCTATCCATCTGTCTGTCCATCACCAGTCATTGAGAATCTCACTCCTTCTATGCATCACACAGGACTTTGAATTGTCAAATATGTAGTCAAATGACAGAAAAAATTGCAATGACTGTTGAATTGTATTTGTGTTGGTTTGAGTAAAGAACAATTAAAACGAGAGACAAGTTAAAACAAGTGCCTTTCTCGTGCCCGTATTCTCGACCCATTGAAGGTTTCACACAGAATTCTTAATTTGGAACGACAACTTTTAAAAAAGTTCAAGAATTAAATTTAAAAAAAATGAACAACAACCTGACAGTCGTGTTTTTTGTCAGCTTCTTTTGACCCAATCCCAGAAAGATAAGAACCGGTAAATTAGATGAATGTGATATTTAATGTACAAAATAATGGGACGTTGTCTTGCAGAGACAAATGACAGTAGAAGGATTACAAAAACTAGGTTACAGGAAACTATGAAAGTCTAGCTTTCTCTCTCAGCCCGAATGACTTGCAGAGATATCCAGAAAGATCGTAGGATTTATAGTTTCTGTTTAAAATAATTTCCACTTGACATAAATGGACATTTTTTATTTGCTAATTAAGGTTGGCCAGTCCTCGTCTTAATTTTGATTTAAAAAAAAAAAAAAAGTCCTCAGAATCTTAGTTTCTTTCAGCTCACATCCAAATTTAGCTTAAAGAAAAATATTTAAAGTCAGGCTAGTCAGCACATTTAAATATTTTTATTTATTTATTTTTTTACCACGTTTATGCATGAATTGGAGTCTTTTTATCTCTTCTTTCTCAATCACCATTTTTCAATTTTTAGAGGGAAGGAAAAAGTGTTTCTATGTCTAGCCAACAAGAATTTGCTCACGGAAGCTTCTTACATATCTTTGGCTCCTCTGCCTTCATTTTAAAGCATCTCGATGACACTGAAAATAGCTTACCTTGAGGATTTTTTACCTTCAGTGGCAACGAAGAGTGCTGTCAGCGCAGCCGGGCTGCACTTAGTGTGGCATGTTAACGTATCAGGAAAAGATTTCGGTTTTTGATTGGCTATTTATTGGTAAGAATTGATCAAATTGAAAGTTGACAAAATTTCAAGCACTAAACATGAGTGACCTGTTTGTGCATTGTAGTTGTCAGAAAGGGAGGAGCAGACAAAATGCATAGGAAACATTAAAACAACCTCCACAGCATAATAACACCAACATGCTGCTGCTTTATAGATAACTTAAAATTAAGCTTGTTTGAAGGAAAATAAAAACTCTGTAAAGGTATTATGGGGCTCATTGCTTTAGACTAATTTGCCTATTTTAACATTACTATCTATATTGAAGAGACACAGAGTTGTAAGCTGCATATTTTAATAGGCTGGTCCCTAATTACAAACACAGGAGTCTGGTAATATTAATATTAAGCACAGAATCAAACAAGGAGAACATCAAATCCCACTATTTCCGTAAAGCAAAGTTCACGGAGCACTCATTCTATCAACACAAGGGAAATCCTGAACTGTTTAAGTGTGTATGTGTGTAAAATGCATTTGTGTTTTAGCGGCTCACCACTGTACTGCTATGTGTTTCTGTGCCTGGCTGGTATGAAAGACTAATTTTCCGGTCCATCCGTTCACTGGCTTTCTTCAATTAAGGCAGGGGTCGGTGAGAGAGCTCCTCTCTGACATCAATTCTGAGCAAGCGGGTAGAAGGGCAATGCTCTAGCACATTGCAACTCATCTTGTTTGTGTGCGTGTCCGTGTGTATGTGTGTATGGGGTAACTTCTCAGCTGTGATTAAGAGTAAGTGTTAAACAAAGGATTCAAACTGCTAAACACAGTTGAGATGTTGCTTTGACCTCAGCGTCCCCCATAGCTCTTTTTTGGGACAAGCATGCAAACAAACAAATGTATTTCACGCAAGTTACACAAGAGTGTGTGTACACACTGGCCACTTTTTTTTTTTTTTTTTACGAACGTCTGTTTCATTTATTGTTAACACAAATAAAAAATCAGACAATCATATGGCAGCAACTCGCTCCATTTATACATCAAAATATGGACTAGGCAACTTAATGAACTTCATGAAGTTCAGACAGAATTTGGAAGAAAATAGATTTATGTGACATTGAATACATATTGGTGCCACTTATAACTGATCTGGTTATTTCTGAAAACTGTCAATCTACTTGTCAAAAGTCAGAGGAGAATAAGTGGACTGGTTTGAGATGACAGAAGGGGCAACAGCCCAAACAGCCACTCATTTCATTGAAAGTACACAGAACAATCTCTTAACACACATTTCAAAACTTGGCACAGATGGGCCATAGCAACAGCAGATCACTGTGGGTATCACACCTGTAAGATAAAAAAAATAAATAAATAAATAAATAAATAAATAAAAACAACTATAATTTCAGACAAAAGTTAACTCAAGCTCACCTGAAAGGATAATGGATAAAAGGTAACAATAGTTTTCAAATTTTCATTGTGCTCACAATCAAATCCTGTGGGCAATTATGATTTAAAAATTCACAAGCATTCATTTACTTCTGCACCCAGTCGAGTGGGACCAGGGAGTGTGTTGCCTGATACAGACATTATCTGAGAATCTGACAATCTGGGATCTGAGAATTTTCAGTGCATTTACAATTCCTAACCCTAAGCCTTTTTCAGAGTAGAGTAATCTAACATGGTGCTATTCCCAAACCAGTTTTCAGATTAATGTTACTAGTCCAAATCACTGTGCATTACTACTTTTGTGTTTTTTTTTGTTTTTTTTTTTTGTAATTTGAATTTCCAGCACATCAACCTAGCTCTTAAGTCAGTTTACGTATAATGGGCAAATAATCTCCTTTCTTGTCCCAGAGCCAGTGCAGATCACTTTTGCTGTCAGAGTAAACGCTACGAGAGAGGACGGGAGAATCGTCCACAATGTCATACAGACACAAACTTTCTCCAGAGCACAACGTGCAGATAGATTCTTCGGAGTACATCTGGCCTGGGAGTGTATTCTGCAACCACTTCATGTGGAGAAAATATTCCCTGATTTAAAAACTTTAGAATAAGTGGCACTTGTAATTCCAGACTAGTCTGCAACAGCAGAGCAAGGCTTTAGCCTCCAGATCAACATCAAAACATTGAGACATTTGGTTACACACAAGCAGGCGCACAGTTCATGTTCATGCACATAAATTAAGTGGGATTGTTTCATTTAAGTGTTTACATGTCGTTACTATATCTAGACACAGAGGTTTTTGTAAAAAAGTGGTAAATGTATCCATCTGCTTGGGATATGTGATGGCATAATGTGGACTCTCTGTTCAGCTTGTTGTATGTTAAGCCAGATTAAAATTAAACACATTTGAGTTTGTCGTTATTACCATTTTAAAACATAGCAAGTAAAAATAGATGACAGATTTTTTTTATTTTATTTTTTTTTATTTAACCATGTCTGTCAAAATGACAGGCGATGGAAAATGTCTACAGCAACTTCTGAGTTTTAGGACCAAGCTTGGGTGAAGAACAACTCATATTTCTTTTGCTGGATACTTTGGCAAGATATCCCACACTTTTATTGTTATTGAACTGAAACATCACATTTAGTATTTGTGTATTCTCTTTTAATTTAGATCATGCAGTTTTCTTCAAAACTCATTCTGCAAACAGCTGCTACTCAAGCAGAACTGTATTATAAAACAGTATTCCATGTTATTATAATGCATGGAATATTATAATAGCACTTCTAAAACATCTAAAACATGGATGTTTTAGAAGTGCTATAAACTTCTAAAACATCCATGTTACTTAACTTTTTAAAGCGTACAGCATGAAACATTTCACTGCAAGGTCAGAATTATTCTGCATCTATTTTGTTTTCCACCATGGCTGTATTAAGCTGTCCCTTATCATCATTTTCAGTTATGCACCGTCTTCCAAGGGAGAAACCACTTTGTGACAGCTGCACAGTGGGATTAAACACAGATGGAGAACAAGTTAGGTCTTTGATTATTAGATAAAATCTAATTTTCACAAACAGGAAGCGGAGATAATCAACATATTTGTTTGGGATTTTTTTCTTTCAAAAGAAGCAACAATCTATCCTCTGATTCAGCTCACATGATTGTTTATAACCACATGGCCACAAACAAGGAAATTCTTCCAAACCAGTGTGGGTACTGATTGACTTAATCAGATCAATTATACTTGAGATGAATAGCTCCCATTGACTGTATCATGTAATAAAAAAATAAAAAAAAGTAGCATAGGTTTGACCTGGATCTGAAAAAATACATTTTAAGAATAACAAGTAGAAAATGTTGAGCTAGGGCATGGATTTGTCTGATGTATTAAGCAGTATTAAAAAGAATGCAGGGTTAACCTCAATATTTAATTAGATAGACGGTAAACCACATTAAGATAGGGGATTACTGTGCCAATGTGTGGCGGGGCTTTGATAGCTCACTTTAGATGGTCATTATTGTGCTCTCAACGTCAGGTGAAAAATGTTGGGGAAGCTGTGCAGCAAAATCCAGGCAAGTTAGAAAACAGACGAAAAAAAAAAAAAACAAAAAAAAAAAAAAAAAAAAAAACAAAAACAAACAAACAAACAAAAAAACAACAACAATATCTTAGCAGCTCAAAAGTCCATCACAGTCGGTGTAACTTGTTGGGAGTCTAAATTCAGACTGCCTTGCTGCAATGAAGAGCACTCTTTCATGGTCACAGGCTCCGCCCACAAGAAGACAAAAAAATAATAATAATTATTATTTGTGACTCAAGTAAACTCTTCTCAAAGTTTGCAAAAAATAAATGAATAAATAATAATAACACGGAAAAAAGGAAACTGTATTTAATAGAAAACAAATACAACGTTCTTATGACGTCATCACATCGTCACGTGACTCCATACCGGTGTTCTGTCAGATCAGCATACGTTGTCAGATAGTCATACGCTTAGCTCAGACATGTATAGTAGTCATTACCATATGATTTTATTTAATCAGCAACATAGGATCATGACGTAGATCATCATACACTTTGTTATTAACAGTTATATGGCATCCTGACTTAGCGGTTAAGTAGGTTAATGAGTTTTACACGGGCCTGTGTTGTAATTGACTGCAGCCAGACCTGCTTTAAATACACTTTGAAACCACGATAACGCATGTATATTTATCTATTTATCATATTATGTCATATTATAAACAATTTAAATGACTTATTTTCGTCATAACTTGTTGCGTATGCTGAACTGACAACTCCACTGACGGTCGGACTTCTTAATGCGCATGCGCAGGCATGCGTACTGACTGCATGTATGCTATCCTGACAGCGTATGGCTATCTGACAGAACACCGGCGCGCATTGTTCCGGAAATAGCCTCGTTTGATCTGAACCGGGAAAATGTTTGACACTGAACATTACAAGCTAGGATGGATATGAGAACTGACACAATAACACCGCGTGTGCACCCTCGACGAACCGCGCCAGTTTGTGCTGAAAACAAAAAAGTAAGGTATGTCACGTGCGCGTATGTTTGTGTGCGTGTGCTTGCATGCTGGCACGAACTTTACTGTAGAACTACGTCATCCGTCACAAAATACTTAGAAGGAATGTCACAAAATCAATCTAAATCAGAACAGTAAAAATAGTTACACTGAAGGATGAAGTCTAAATAAATTAGTGCTTTTTATTTAGCTTTGATTTTCCAGCTAGTTTTTCATCTATCACAAGTTTATGTTAAATCATCAATATATTAAGTTGCTTCGATGTTGCGAGGTAACAATGAAATAAGCGACATATGCAAATATCAAAACTGAATGAAGTTACCTGCAGTCCATTTTATTAAAAATGATTACAGCAACAGAGGAAATCAAAACACTGCACTTTGTTTTCACATCAGCTTCTTATGCATACCCTGCTAAAACTCCGTTCGCTCCAGATTAATAGTGCAGTACAATATAAAAAAAAACCACGAGTCAATAGTTTTACTGTCAAGGTGACGCTGGAATTATATTAAATAAAGATGACTTTTACTGTTTCATTATGTTCTTTCTCTTACTAGCTGTAGGTTGAACTATGTAACACCCTAATAACGCCTCTTCAAATGTCTGAACTAGTCCTTTAAGGCAGATAGCATCCATCCTATGAATCTGGTTCTTTTGGAGCATTATAAGGTTACTGTGTTTTCTTTGCAGTTACCTGATTAGACTCCCATCAGACGGAGATTTCCCTTAACTTTTCAGGACCAGCGTCACTGTGACTGTAAAAACTATTGCCTCTTTGTGTTTCTTAAAACTGTACTGCACTCTTAATCCGGAGCGAACTGGCTTTTAGCAGAGTATGCTTCAGAAATGAATATAGCGTCTCATGTAAATCCTATTTTATAAATATTTTAACAGCCATCATTTATGCAATAAATAGTTAACAAATAAAAGCCTAAATTTAACTATTTAGATGCAAGACCATAAGAAGGTTGCATCAAGAAAACAACCTCCCACACATATTTATAAAATTGAGTAAGATTAGTGTATGCTGTTTGGGAAGACATGAATCTTAGGATCCTGTCTTAATAGTTTTTAATAGTTTTTTTCTGGTGCTTGCATTTTTATCACTTTACCGTTTATTTATGCTCAACATTCTTTGTTTTCTGTTTTTTGATTATTTAGATAAGTCTAAATTAGATTATTTAGATTTATCTAAATAATCTTGTCTTTATTTAGATAAGTGTTGTTTTCTATTTATTTATTTATGTTTACATTTTGCTGTGCTAGTTCATTATATGTATTCAATTTGTTTGTTTCTTTTAAAATGACGTTTTGAGGCTAAAATGACCATTTGTTCACTCCTCCCTTGCACTTCTTATGCCATCTCGCACTCTCACTCAGCTTACCTGCCTGGTCTCTCCTCAGTCATGTTGCTTTTGTTCCTTAGTATATAAGATATTCATTCTCGTATAGGAAGAGAATGAAAATCTCATCATNCATTGACTGTATCATGTAATAAAAAAATAAAAAAAAGTAGCATAGGTTTGACCTGGATCTGAAAAAATACATTTTAAGAATAACAAGTAGAAAATGTTGAGCTAGGGCATGGATTTGTCTGATGTATTAAGCAGTATTAAAAAGAATGCAGGGTTAACCTCAATATTTAATTAGATAGACGGTAAACCACATTAAGATAGGGGATTACTGTGCCAATGTGTGGCGGGGCTTTGATAGCTCACTTTAGATGGTCATTATTGTGCTCTCAACGTCAGGTGAAAAATGTTGGGGAAGCTGTGCAGCAAAATCCAGGCAAGTTAGAAAACAGACAAAAAAAAACAAAACAACAAAAAAAAAAAAAAACAAGAAAAAAAAAAAAAACAATATCTTCTTAGCAGCTCAAAAGTCCATCACATTTGGTGTAACCTGTTGGGAGTCTAATCTCAGACTGCCTTGCTGCAATGAAGAGCACTCTTTCATGGTCACAGGCTCCGCCCACAAGAAGACAAAAAATATTAAATAATTATTTGTAACTCAAGTAAACTCTTATCAAAGTTTGCAAAAGTAAATGAATAAATAATAATAACACGGGAAAAAGGAAACTGTATTTAATAGAAAAC
>NW_006799950.1:3189016-3197816 GCF_000485575.1 Poecilia formosa
TTTTGTTCCTTAGTATATAAGATATTCATTCTCGTATAGGAAGAGAATGAAAATCTTATCATATAAAAGCTATGAAACGACCTCTTCATGTCCCTTATATGAAGAAAATATTACTGCAGACTGCTACTGCAGTAATACTACTGGATTACAGCAGTGTTCTTGCTATATCCTGTTGTCTTTCACCTCAGTTCTGCCTGTTTTGTTTCCCATGTCTTATGCTTTGGCTTTCTTGTGAAAACTTTTTAAGTTTGTGTATCATTTGTTTTAATTTTATTAAATGCTCACCTCACTGAAGAGCTCTGCAGCCGTGCCCTTTGCAAATTGAGTTATGAGAGAAGCATGTTCATTGCAGATTTTATATGCAAACAAAACTATTTTTAACGCTTCATTTTGCAAAGAGCTCATGGAGAAAGACTAAAGGTGAAAAAATATACTGCTTACTTTGGATGGATGGCACTGTAGCTTAGTTGTTCAACTCTTTTTGTCTCATAGCAACAAGTTCTCCGGGGCAAGTCTTGGCTTTGCATACCCTGCTGAACAAAGTTTGCATGTTCGCCCTACGTATGCGATGTTTTATTCACAAAACTGTGCAAGTTCAGTTAATAAATAAAGGTAACGTGAGTGAGTGTCCGTGCGTGCGTGCGTGTCTGTGTGCTAACCCTCATGAAATGTTTAAATTGAACTTCAAATTTTGCCCAGTAAAAGCAGGGACAGGACCCTGTAATAAGACTAGAAAAAAGCCTTGGTTAAATAATTTAATGAATAAACAACACTTCTCCGCAGCAAACACTACTCTGCAAACCAGAACTTTTTCAGATTCCTTCAGGAAATTCTGACAACGTCTGACTCTATTCTGCTGCACTGAATTGAACTGATTTAAAATTTTATTTGGACTCTATATAATTTGGATTGAGTCAGAAATCAACCTTTTAAAACTTCTTGTCCAGCTTCATGGAAAAGCTTTACAGATTTTATTTTCTACAATGAAAATGTATGCTATGTGTTACGATGACATTTTTCGCAGTATGCATTTAGAGGGCTCAGTTAACCTGACTGCCATGTTTTTGGACTCTCGGAGGAAGCTGGAGTAGCTGAAGCGAACCCATGCTCGCACAAAGAGAACATGCAAACTTCCTGCAGAAAGACACTGGGCTGGGATTCGTACCCGGGCCTTTCTTGCTGCAAGGCAACAGTGTTTGCAACTGAGCCACTGTGCAGCCAGCTCAACAACATGTCTAGCTAAAATTTTGCAGCCATACCAGGCAAGTTGTTATATCCCCACTTTTAACCCCATGAAAACAGTTAAGCTTAATGAACAAACAAAAGGAGGCTTCTTTCTGCTCCATAATAAGCACGTTTACCCGCATTCTGACAATAACGGTTTAAATACATGGGACAGTGGGGGACCATTAAGTGTAAAACGACACTGTATGAATAGAAACAAACATCGAATACACCTAAATGTGTCAGGATCTCGGCTACTTATCATCGAGCACATAATGAGCACCATAACCCACATTACGACCGCATCTATAATATTTTTACAGCATCTCTGCTGCAGCCTCTGGGACAGACAGTGGCCCGTTTAATAAGGTTTATAATGATATATGCCTTCCTACACCCTTTCATCAGTCTCTAAATTGGCACTAATTTAGTTGACCTATTTACTCATTGTTCTTTTGATCTGGTTAATACGGTGACATTGTGGTGGCACACAACCATACACCCACAACTATGCACCCACATGTGAAGATTTAATGTTTTTTTATTACCACTGTGGTACGGAGGCCAAGACTGGGGTGGCTAGAGATAGAGAGGAAAATTGCTTTATTTTCTTCAAAGCTGCGACATTCAAATATGCATATTTAAACGTATGAGCCAAAGCCAGGCTTAGATATGGGAAATAAAAAGAACAAAAAAACAGACGACAAGAAGCAGTGTGTGTGTTTGTGTGTGTGGGCGGGCTTGCCCGTGTATCCGAGGGTCATGTGGTCAAATGTACGGTTACGGTCCCTGGGTCTGGACCTCCAGGTATTAGTGTAAGGCTGATGAGAAGGATATTTCATTTCTGCCCTTCAGGGTTCTGTGCGTCTGTGTAAATCCATGTGTGGCAATGTGGGTGGATGGATGTGTGCGCGTTTTGAGCTCAGCTGAGCAGGTGGTGAGATATCACTCTAATATGGCCACAGGGCAGATGGCCGAGCGTCCCACCTGCACCCCCTTTAGACCTGCAGGACAGACCCCTACATCACCTCTACTGACCATACACTGTACATATGGTGACACCAACACACATACACAGAGACATATGAGCAGAGAATCAGCACAGATGGAAATTTTAGCATCTTTACAAAGTTCAAATCCATACTCAAATTCTCAGTAGGGATCTAGCGATAATGGATTAATTGGCATTAATTTAACAAATGAGTTAAATTGGGTTCAGCATTAACAAATTAGAGTAAAGATAACTGCATTTTAAAGAATCAGCTTTTTTTTATTAGATGTTTAAACATCAGCAATTATGAATACACTTGAGGTTTTTTCCATTGATTTTACTAGATTTTTTTTTTAATTGCCATTTTGCATACAATGTAAATAATGTACTTAGAGAGATGCCTGTGTCAATTTAAATCAAGAACAAACTGGACTGAATGAAAGTAACTTGGGAAGACACACGTTATTTCCACAATTCACACGATTCCAGATTTATTTTAACTGTCCAGGCAAAAATGAAAGAATTTGTTGAAATTAATCCTAGAAACTCAATGGTTTCTGGGCATGTTTTCTGTATGTGGTGTTGTTTTTCTGTGCTGGTGTCTCTTCTCCCTGAATAAGTAATGACTTCAAAGTTTATTCATCTGACAAAAACAAAATACAAGACAAAGCAGAAAAAGATAAATAATGTAAAGATCTAAGTTGCAAAATTGCAACACTGTGTTTCATCATCTCTTTGATCATTATTTTTTTGGGAACTAAGACAACTAATGTTAAAAGTTTTAAAAGTTGGATTTTTTTTTTTTTTTTTTAGACAACTAATGTTAAAAGTTTTAAAAGTTGGATTTTTTTGTTTGAGCCGCTTGTTAGTCAAACCATTTTTGTACAGCTTCACAAAACATTGAATCTTTTCAACTTTATTTAGTGCAGCCAAGTCAAACAAGAAAACATTTGCCAAGTAAGATAAAATGCAGATGAAGCATTCTGTTCCAAAATATTTATGTTCATTATTCTTCTTCCATCAGTGGAAGAAAGGATGGTATGTCTGTGTGTTGTTATGAAACAGCAAATTTTGATCTTTATGTTTTTATCTTTATGTTCATTTGTCAGTTTTGACATGCAATATTTCAGGTCTGTGCTGGATGTTTACAGCTAAATAATTACTTTGTTGTATGTAGCTTTTATAAAACATGTGGCTTTTTACATATTTGCTAAAACTGTCACGTCTTGACGGTGACAGTTAATCAAGATCCAGCTCCTCCATCTCCTCCCTGTGCAGCTACCGTCAGAGCAAAGGCAACGCTGTATAGGAACTTTCAAAGGAAAATACTTGTTTTCAACTTCTGACCCACTTCCATGATCTACAGGGAACTGCTTGCCCCAACTCTTGATACCGCTGCAATAGATGACCCAGGTTCACCTAAGTTGGCTGTAGCCTTCCACTCGATTCTGCTGTCTCTTCACTGCTTCGTCTGGGCTTTCTCTCATTTAACTGACCCAGAAGGAGATGTTGTGAACAATGCTTTTTCAAGATTTCATCTGGTCTCTATTATGAGTCGATATTCTGCCCATAACAATCAAGTTGACAAAAAAAAATGCCTATATAAGATTTTACCATAGTTTGGAAGATCTTGTTTCTACTCTACAGCCCGTAGCTCTGTTAGTATTTTGTGAGACAGCTTGTCGGACATCTGGGCATCACATGAATCCAATGAACGCCCGTGTAACATTAATTCAGTTACACTCGGTATGACAACTAGTGGTTGTGACAACTGTACCCTTGTGTCTATCAAAAGTTATGTACAACTACACATTGTGGTAGTCTCTTTTACTTCCATTTTGTAAGAAATGTAAATATGACTTTTTAATCAGGCTGAGATCAAACAAGTTGCACACAGAATCTTCTGGGATGATCCAGTTCACTTCATTTTCTGTCTTATTTCCACTGCTCCAGCAGTGACACGCAGTCTCCCTTCTGAGCTTACATGAATATGGGCTTTGTTAAACACAAATCTTTCTCTCTCACAAACAGCGCCATTATGTATCAATTTACACACATGCAAGGTCAATTCAGTGCATGTAACGTGCTAAATACTCCTCTATAGACTCAAAGTTGCTTTGAGAGTGAATGTTTTACATTTGGTGCCGCCCACTTCAAATTCTTTCCATTGATCAATTTAACCATTGAAAGTACATGACCCTGCTCTGAGCAATAGTAAGAGATTATTTGATGGAAAATACTCTGTAATTATACCCATATGAGTATGTGTTCAGTTGCAGTGGTTGATTTTCTTTTTCAGCTTCTATTTGTACTGTTCTATGAAAATATAGTGAGTCCTGAATATTGTTATTTTTTGTCCTATTTCAGAAAATGAAACCGTTACATGATTAAAGAGTAAATTATTTTAAGCCTCTATTTTTTTTGTCTCATTTCAGCAACTGGAACTTCAAATAATTGACTCTGTGTGTAATGAATCGACATTACATGTAAGCTTTTATTCATCACAAATTTGACTCACAGGTAATGAAAACCCAGAATCTAAACGTTGCCAAAAAGTTAAATGATGGAAACTCCTTGTGCCACAACCTAATCAGCTAATTAACGCAAAAAACCTGCAAAGGTTTCCTAAAAATTTCTTGAGGGTTGCAGAACACAACTTTCCCACTCACAACACCAGAACCGAGGCGAATGAAAGACTGAATAAAAGCATTTATTTTCATGACGTTCTAGTTTTCAACTGGAACATGAATCTTACTTAGCCAACTGAGTCTGTGGTATGTTGATACGGATCTCTTTCTGTGCTTGCATGTTATACGACAGACGTGTCACACTCCGGATCTTGATGCCCTGTGTCATGTATCTTTTCGATATGCTTCAAATCCAACTGAACTTAATGAAGTACTGGATTAAATCCTTGTGTTCTCAGGTTTTACAGAGTCCAGCTAATGACCCAATTATGTGATTTAGGTGTGTCGACAGAGAGACACATCTAAAGGTTGTGGGACATTAGCCCTCGATGATGGGAGTTTAACACCTATGCTGCAGGCGAACACTGTTGTGATGTAGTGTAGGCTGACGTCAAGTGTGACAAGCCCAAATATTGCAGGAGAAAATGTCAGTTATAACATTATGTGGCAATAAGCAAGCTGCTATTTTGCTATGCAATACTCTTGGTGAAAGATATGTTTCTTATGATGCCCATGTTGATAATTTATTAATTTGATTCTATTTCTGCAATGCATACATTTACTTTGGGATGCATCCATAATCAAACATGGAAACCAAAAGCCCTAGAGATATTGGGAACATTTCATATCCCATCGAAATATTATTCATGGCTTTAAATCCATTCTGAAGCTGCTGTTGGCTCCTTACGTGTGTGTATACATGTTCTTTTTTTTATTATTATTAAAAAACTCCTCAAAAAATATATGTTAAAAACTACGCACAACCAGTATATTAGTAATTCTCAATCAGATGGCATCCCATAGTTAATTACATTAAAATGACGGTTTTCTGATTTGTGTTTGCAGGGCTTAAAAGACGGACAGGTGCAACAGGATTTGCTCCAGCTGTGCCGCATTTGCATATTTAATGCAATCAGTTTTAACTGATTATGACACTCAAATGCCAATATACATTTCTTTCTCTCGTTTTTTTTTTTGGTACCTGTACTTTGCTGTATGTGCGAGTGATAGAATCACATGATATGACAGCTTTATTATGTAAAAACTGACTGTACTGGGGGAACATCCAGTGTAAGCCAGTCTCATTGCAACTCAAAAATGTATCTGAGGAATGAACTTTCCAATTAAACTACATACGTGAATGAATTTTGATTTTTGTCCTAACCTTCGACAGAACCAGAACCGAACTACACGTGAATCACTTGAAAGCTTTCTGGATTCTAAAGTGAGCTAAAATAATCAATGCATATACGTGAAATCTATTGACGGGCTCTCGAACAAAGTAACCCAATAACAACAGGTCTATCATAGCCCTCTGAGACTGGGTGGAGATACCTGGAGAAAAGTGTTAAAGCGAGTCAAAACTCATATCAAAGGAATAGATGCTCTGCTGCAGATTCCATGAGCAGAAATTGTTCCTAAATCTGTTCATGGTAAGCAGAGGAGCAGGTGTGTGTTTGTGAGTCAGGCAGAATATCAAGTCAGTTGCATATTCTCACCACTGTATTGGTCCCTGAGTGAGTACATTTATGCAAATGCTGTCATTTTTACCAAATCTCAATGTAACGCATGAAGATTCTGCACACCACCATTTGAAAGCACTTTGAAAGTAGGCCTCCCCCAGGGCGTGAGAATCTCTTGGTTTGTTAATGTATGTTTGTTTGCACTTGTGTGCGTGTGTATATGTCCTGTGTTTGTAGCACACTGAGCCCAGGGACATTAGTGATGCCACCACTGTCCCAGTTTCTCTCATCCATCCTGAAAAACATGTTGATTCATACAAACCTCCTCTTCCTCTTCAGCTTCTCCAGTCCCTCCTATTCTCTTGGGATGGACTGAAGGAAATGTACAACCACAGCAGACGTTCATCACCCATAGCTATAGTGTTTGATTTTCCACTTTTCTTCATTTTTCCCCTGTCATAGTACAGTTCTCTCTCCCAATTGTCTGCTTAGATACCACGAGGAGATTAGCCAATAGAAAAGCAAGAGCGTGGCTTCTTCTTCTGTGGTGTTTTACCTAGTAAAAATGCACTGTAAATGTAGGCTTTGGAGACATATTTGGGCTGTATAATCACAGTAATATTTGTCGAGAAGTTTCTGATCTTGCCTTTTTCAGTCATTAGGGCAGCAATTGATCCTGCATTGAATTCTCATTTTTACATTTTAAAGTAGGGTGGAGTTGTAATTTGTCTTCTTGTTATTGTGAAAACACGTTGCACGTTTTAAAGGTTTCTCCAGGAATAACAACAAAAACCATTATTGGATCTCCATATATTTATGTCACTACTCAGCAAAAAGAGTGTACCGTTGGCACATCATCATTCTCAATCCACTTATATTTCTTGAGAAAAATAAACCTTTTATTTTTGCTTAATTGGAATTTAAATCCGAGGATGTTGGTTTAGGTTATAGGTGCCAAACTCGGATTCATCCTGGGCCACAGGATAAATGTTTATTTACACCTTATGTAAATTCTGTAGCTGCACAGGTCCAACACAATGTTGACCAAAGATCAGTCCGGTGTCTCATGAAGTTTTTGTTTTCTTCTCGCTCTCTTCTTCTGTCAATACTGTGCAAACTACAGAGCGAAAGACAGTTGACTCAAATATGACATTACATATCTCTTTAAGATCTGCTAATATCTACCCCCAAATCATCTTAAATATATTAAATGAGGATAACACAATGAAACAAATAAAAATCAACAAAACGGGTACCAAACTAATAGACATGTGCATCTCTTGGAACCCATGCAGAATAATTTCTTTTACTGTCCAGTCATTTTTCTCTGTGTCCATTGGGTCAAAACCCGCAATGTCAGTGGTTAATGGTAAATCACATAACTTATGGACTACTTTTACGTTCACATGTTCCTTTATGCATTTTCTTTATGCATCAGCTCCACAATTTTAAACATTCCTTTTATAATATTTTAACAACTTTCAATTCATTAGCCATTAATTATGAGCACACTGTGATATATTTCAAATAACAGTCACCCCTTAGAGCTGGAAGTAGCTGTTGCATTGCTCTGTGGGACTTGTAATGTGAATTGCACAAGTGCTACTCAGTCAACTGGTGGGCTATTAAAAATAGATATATGAAATTGTCTTGTAGCCCAGATACAGTTTTATCGCAGGCTGAATTTAGCCTATGGGCCTTGAGCTTGACATGTCTGTTGTAGTCAGCTTGACTTGTTTTACACATTCAGCAGCACAGCTTAATCATTTACAGCTGTTTGTGCAATAAGTAGATAATAAAGTATTCACAAGACACCAAAAGTGGAGTCAGAAATAAAAATGTACCATAATTCCAAATTCAATAAAAATTATTCTCCAAAACATGGTGTCAAATGAGCTTAAATTGCTGCTCTGAATGCTGTTTTACAGTCATTATGTAATACAAAAAAAAAGAAAAGCAAATCAGAAATTCGTCATAGTCTGCAATACTTTATTCTTGTGGGGTATTCAGTGTCCCTGCGTGAATACCTTCTGCCTTAACCCGAATAATAGTGGGGAGGGCACTCTGAGCCAATCAAATCCTCATTTGCAGTCAATGGGAGTTTTCTGGCCAGACTAGGGAAGCTTTTTTTTTTGTTTGTTTATTTTTTATGATACAAAGTTGGAGGTGAGAGTTTTAGTGAAACCCCATTAGAGAAATATAAAATTATTTCTACTTATTATTTTAAACGGAGCCAGACATACTCAAAATACAAATTAAGACTTTGACAACACACAAGTAATGTGTAAGTTTAGATCCATTCAGGAAAAAAAAACTAACAAAAACACCAGACCACATTTAAACGATTTGAGTTAAACAGGAAGGTTACCTTGTGTGTAGTACAAGCATCTAGAAACATATGCACTATATCTATCTATCTATATCTATATCTATAT
>NW_006799950.1:3198123-3211588 GCF_000485575.1 Poecilia formosa
CCATAACAAGGCCAATGGATCAAACTTCAGCCGGGGTCTTTCTATCTTTGTCACTCCGTGCATGTGTGGGTGTTTCCTGGCCTGGTGTTTCAGGACTTTCATAAGTACTTGTTCCAGTCTCACTGGCAATATTCCACTCTTCTCTCTGCCAATATGCTGTGAATTGTAAGTCAACACACATTTGTTTTACTTTTGTTTGAGATTCGACTGGTGCTCTTCAATTAAGCCATTTTTTGTGTGATCCATTTGTCAGCTGCATGTGTATCCTGGCAGGCAGATGAGAATAACACTGTCACAAGTATAAAATGCAGCTGTCTTCAAAGAAAATGTTTGATATTTTATTACATCTAAGTTTCTCTCTCAGTGAGCAACCTCTGTGTAACCACAGCCAAAATCACAAGTGGATGAATGATTTTTAAAATGATGATGCACCTCAGAAAAATTCAAAATTTGAAGACAGAACAGCCAGTGTTCAGAGTCTAAGCAAATAGTTTAGCCCTAAAGGCTAATGCTCTTATTTTAACCCTGCCACTAGTATTTGCAATGAATAATAAGGTACTTATGGATGGAATTATGTTTGTGATTCAAAGGGCTTGTATTCATGGTGTTTATTTGTTATGCATATTTCAGGTTAATTCCAATGATCACAGCGTGGATATTGTTTTCAGATGCCCTATTTTTCATCCATACGTAACGACGGTCGTGATAGCTAAAAAAAATAAAAACAGCTTTAATTACCAGTTCTCAGAACATGACTCCATTTGCATGTTCTGAGAAAAGTGTTGTGGCTTTTTTATATTGCAACGGACAGCCCCTCCATCAGATTTTTATTATAGCCGCACTATCCGGTCCTTGGGTCAGAACCCTCTGAACGTTCCTAAGATCCAATGTAAAACTCAAAGGGAACTGTCCTTTCAAGCAGTAGCCCGTAGACTGTGGAAAGCCTTCCACCTGTCCCTCTGTGTGGCAGACTCTGTTGAATCCTTCAGAAAGCTGCATGAGACACTTATTTAGACAAGCTTTCAATTAAATGCACCTCATGTTGTTTTTGTAAGTTTTTTTAGTTTGTTTTTCTTGCACTCCAGTGAAAGGTGCTACATAAATAAAGTTTATGTACTGTTTTTGAAGTGGTGGCTTCTTTCTCACTGAGTGGCATTTCAACTTATTTCAGTGTAAAACTGGTAAATGACTAACACACAAGCAAATGTTTCTGTATTTAATCAGTTTGACACAGTTTTGTTCTACCGATTGCCCAAATTGCTGCAACAGAAAAGTGTTGTGGGCTTCTTACATCTGTCTCTGTTTTCAGCCAGCACTTCCTTTCTTTCTTAAGTTTAAGGTACTCGTCTTTATATATAGGGGCTTATATTACCAGCATAAACTTACTTCATCAGATTGTAGCTGGAAAGTGTTGGAGATGGACTTCATTTTGAAGAAAATGAGTCATATTTTAATAGCATCCCGTTCCAGAAGATCTCATTACCTCTCCTACAAATATAAATCACATTTTAGTCACTCTTTAAAATTCAAAGTATGATCTGGATGCTTAAGTGGTCTGTAATCATACTTGGTTGAATTTGTGGCATATTTCTATAATAAAGCCACCAAAAGAGGTGGAAGAAGCTACTGACGCCAAGCTTTATATGTGAATACAATGCAATACAACTCAATGTGAATTTACTAGAACACTACATCATAACAGTCCCAGTCAGTGATCAATAATTGTGTTTGCAGGCACAGAAAAATCCAAACTAGAAGGTAGCTAGCTAAAGATACCCCAGGCATTGGTGATGGAGATTGCTTCTCGCAAAAAGTACATATTGACAGATTATGCATGTGTATAAATGCCTATGCTGGTGTGTGCACCCATGGATTTTTGGTATGTGTATGCTCCTTCTGGCGAAGAAGCAGATTGCTGAACAGACAAATATGTCCATCAACAACAGACTCCAGGCCTTCAAGTATGACTAATCATCAACACAATGTGTGTATGTGTGTTAGGATATGTGTGTGCAGAGTGTGGGGAGATGAGGCACAAATTGAGTGAAGAAACAAATTAGGATTGTGCTGCCACTGAGGGTATAGGTGAAAGAGTTCAGCAGTCTGGGAAGACAGAAAGACGTAAAGGCAAAATATGCCTGAGACAGGAAGAGAAGACTGATGATATAAAGTAAGTAAATACGGAAATGACCTACTAGAAAAAGATTTAAAAAGTGACTTGTAGGCGGGGGGTAGGAGAAAGACCAGGAAATAAGGAATGGGAACACAGGCAGACTAAACTGACCCCAGGGCCCCTGGCTCTGACTAATAAACAAAGATGAATAAGAGGAAGAAGGGCAGGAGGAGGAAAGGATGAGGGCAGATAAAATAAGGGCAAATATAGGTCAAGATTACAGAAGAAAGCATAGTTGTTTCTATACCATGGACAAGTTAAATGAATAAAACTACTTTATCACTTTTACTTACGTTTATATTGCTAATTAGCATATTTCAGCCACCAAAGAGTTTGTGTACATTGTAAGAAGGCTCCCTTGTACACAGTGGCAGCTGACTGGAGAGACTGTGCATGTTGCTGGAAATACTTGATCTAATTACAAGGTTTATAGTTTTATTTACGTTGCATGCAAGATGTAAATTTTTTTCCCATATTTTGTGTGATGAGAAAATCAAAACAAAACAGAGGGAATGTTATCGTTTCCATTATCTTTTTCTGTCAATCTTGTTCCTTTGTGTTTCCCTGTGTAATGTAAGTTGATGCATTCATCGTTAAATTTAACTTATCCATGCTAATGCTGTTGTCCCGTTGAACTTTGGATCTTCCTAAAAGCCTTATAAAATGACGGAACTGTAAAGTATGTATTTATTTATTAAAATGTATATTCCAACTCACAAATACGAGTGAAAATCAAAACACAAACAATTGTTGATCACATGACCCCCTGGAGTCATGTGAACAAAAATATTTTTGATTGAATGTATTACAAATGAATCATTTCAAGAAATTAACCACAGCCTGCCTTTTCTTTTTCAAAGGCAAAAAAAAAGCATTTGTTTCATTTCTAAACAAACAAGAGGAAACTTTTACATTTCTGATGAGCGTAGCCCCAAAAAAATAACAGTTTGTTGAATTTGGAAACTACATCTCCACGTCATTGTTGGTGGACTGAATGTGAACACTCAGCTTTTTTTCTCCCTGGAGTTCTGTTTTGTTATTCTTTTTGCAGTGTGAAGCCGCTTAAAGCTTAAAAAAAAAACTAAAAGTTTATGAAAATATATGCTGGTATTTCCCAATGGAATTTTCACTGAGTATTATTTCAATGAAATGGAGGCAACGGAAAACTACTAGAAGATACAGAACAGTCAAGATTAAGATAAAAAGTATGAAGGAGACATGAGAGAAGGTGGAGTGGGTGTCAGAAGAGAGGAGCAGACTGCCTGACTGAGAAGGAATTGTTGAATAGTGGCAGGAGGTGGCAACGTATTACTTTAAGTACTTCGCAAATTGGATGGACACAGACTTTCGAAACAGTCTGAGAGACCATGGAAGAAAGTGAAGTGGAGGACTTAGGGCGTTGACTCTATAATGTGTGCTGGAGTGTAAAGATAACTGTCGCTTGAAGCACAGTTTCAGACAGCAACATGAAGAATAAAGACGCTCATTAAAAAGCTGGAAGTAGGGAGGGAAAAATATTGGACCGACCAGAGAGGAATCAAATCAAAAGCCGGATTTAAAAAGGGGTGTTGCTGCATTCATCTCTTTTATCTGCTGTTTCCGGAGTGTCTGTGTACCTTTTCATCTTCCGTCTTGCTTGCCTATCCGTAGATACTGACTGCATTATAGAATTAGCTGCTTGGTCTCCTTCTCCCCCCCACTTTTACGACCAAGACCAATTTCATTTTTAATAGTGTTCTGGGGCCATAGAGTCGAGTAATGGATTGCATTATTACATTATAGCTATAAATTACAATGTCATAAGGATGTGATATGTATGTACAAGGCTCTCATGGTTACATAATGTAACTACTGAGCTACTGTTGCTACATTGTGAAATAGTCTACCTAAATGGTAACTGTGTCAGTTTGCTTATGAATACATGTGTTTGGACAAAAAGAATAGACTCATATAACCTTTTTTTTTGTATTCTAAAACTGTTGATTTAGCAAAAGGACATTTTTTTTCTGTATTGTCTATTAAATGCTTCAGTGAAGCAAAAATTAATTCTGAAAACATAAGCACACTTGGGTATCTTTGACATACTCAGTGCGTTTAGTGCTCTCTCATGTGGACACCCATGTGCAAAATGTATTGCATGTAAAAAAATAAATAAATAAAATAAAAAACAAACAGCTTTGGTAAGCAGAGTTAACAGCCAAAGAACCACCATGTTTGTTGTGAACAAATACTTACACATGATCCAGGACCCAATATACATGCACTGCTCAGAAAAAAAAAAAAAAGCAACATCTTTACTTGGTGGTTCTGAATCAGCAAGATGCTATTCACACAGCGGGTAAAATGTTCTATTTTCTGCCTTTCAATCCCATGAAGACTCAGGAAAAACATCTGTGCATACAAAAAATAATAAAATACACACATTGGTTTGTGCCCCTTTTAAGAGGTTAGGGTAGTCTTTTAAAAAAAATAAATACATAAATGAATAAATAAATAAAAAAAGAATACATCCTCAGAGAAGCAGAATTGTAGTCCATTGATTCTGGTGCTAATATAAGCATGTATAGCCTTCTCAAGAACAACACGGTTTAAAAAAGGCTCTTTCTTAGCGAAAAGATTAAGGTAATAAAAGCTTGATTTGACTATTGAATCACTTTGTTAAATTTAACATTTTTTATCAAAGATCATCCCAAAATTTGTTAGCTTGTCACTCGACTGGAAATTCAGAGCACTGATGTCAACGGTGCCATTCTCATTGTGCAAGATGTACTCAGTCTTTTGTCAATTTAGAAACAAGTACATGTTGGTTTGTCCACCCTTTCAATGCACAAATATTATCAAGGAGGAAATGATGAATGTCACTGTTGCTAGGTTTTAAAGAAAGATCTGAAGATCATCTGCATATCAGTTAAAGGGAAGGTTATGATGAATTATGACCGCTCCAAGTGGCATCAGATAAAGGAAAAAGGAAGGAACCAAGAATGGAACCCTGTGGCAGGTTTGGGTAAATAAATAATACATATGTAAATTGGTAATATGTTTGCTTAATTGTGTGCTGGCATACCATACAATTAAATTGAATCAGAATTTGCTTGTTGCTTAACTACGACTCTAGGCATTCTTTTTTCTTTCTATTGTAATAAAACATTCATTACTTTGATTTTATGTAGTTATTTTTAAATGCATTAATTCTTACTTGCAGTTTGTTCTTCCATAACCCTTAGAAACAACTTTCCTGTGGGAAAAAAAAGTGCCAAATGGGTACACAATTTGAATGACTAATAACTAATTAAATAAACAAAATATTAGCAAGAGAAACCAGTCATTAGTTAGATTATATGTCTGAATTTTGGAGGAATTCTACAGTATGCAATCTCATCAAGTCTCTGTCTTTAAGATAATTACGTGTCATATTTATCCTCTGGTAACTCGGCACTCTACATATTGTGTAGCAGTTTGTAGTGGAGTAAAATCCAGCATGTCAGGGCCTGATCTACAGAGTCAAATTCACTATTCACTTTCTCAATTGAAGGAGCTCCTGCTCACGGTTGGGAAGCAGATCTGACACTCTAAAATCGGCTCATGGATGCGCTTAGAGAATCTTTGCACATTAATGCTTTTAGAGCATCTACAAACGTGTGTGCGCACACGCATGCATGCACAAACTCTCGCATAGGCATCCATGTACAGCCACAGAAACGCACAACACACACACTCTCATCCCTCGTTAATTCCTCTCTTCTCCTCCCTCTTTCGTCTCCTCTCCTCCCTCATCCTCCCAACGAGGGATGCCAAGCTAAGCCCAGAGCAGTTAAATAATCACCGAGGCTTCCAGCTGGCAGAATTTTCCGGAGATTTTGTTTATTTATTTATTTATTTATTTATTTATTTATTTATTTTTTTTGAGGGGGGAGAATATAGCAGGACACAGCAGCAGCATGCCAATATGTATTGATATTGTGCTTACAGAAAGAGTTCATGTGTGTTTGTTTGTGCACTGATTGATTCCCTAAAGTGGAGTGAGAAAATGTTAGAATGACATACTTGATTTGAGCAGCCCCATTTCACTGTCGTGTGCGTTGATGAAGTTTTCAAGGCTTCTTTGAAGTGTGAAAGAGCACAACTGGACACCAAGGACTTAAAAGCAAGCAGAGAGAGAGAGAAAGAGACAAAAAACTGCCTGCTAAACCTCTCATTTATTTTGATCTGTTTTGTGGGTGTGCAGTATGATCCTCCCATTTGTTTGTCCTCTCCAAGAGGGGAAAAAAGTGGGGAACACTCAATATTTTATCTTTCACCTGATGCAATAATTTGCTGTTCTTACATTGCACTCCCACATTAGTTCAATCGTTTTTCTTTTTTTTTTTTGTTTCTCCTAACTTTTGGATTACCTTCACGAGGCCACTCTGCAAGATGTAACAAAAAGCGATCAATAATGATGATAACCAGCGTATGATCGCACTATAAAATGAGATTTTTTAATCAAAAAGTGAATGCTTCGTGTTTCCTTATTTTGGCCTTCAAAGCTTGGCAGTTATTTTCTACAACAGCAAACCAGTTTTCAGAGATTAATTCCTCACAGTATGTGCTGCAGAAAGCTACTGTAGCAAAAAAAAGCTTAAAGCCTAGCTGTTGAATTTGGAGCCAGACTCACCAGCATCCGCGTACACACGCACACACACCCACAGAAATATTACATTTCAGCATTCCCTCCAGGTCGACATGGATGCAGGTTCCAAAATACAATTTTAGCCCCATAGGTCAAATCTGTATATATGAGCACTTCAAAGGATCCCATGGCCACTGGCTTCCTGGGTTCTCTTATTCCCTCACACACATTCACATACACACATTTGGACACACTTTGCATTTAATCCATGTATTTTTAAAGTTGAGTTGTCATCACACATTTGGACTTACCTAAGGTGTTAGTAACTTTATCTCTCCTGAAATAGCCAAAGGCCTGGTAGAACCTTTCAAAGAGATGCACCTTTCTGCAGAACCGATTTATGCTACTTGCTTATTAAAGGCAGCGGGGGGGAAGTAAATCAATCATACAATCAATCAGTCATTTACAGTTGCTGCTGTTCTGTCAGTCAGTCTTTCTCTCTCGCCATGCATCGTCCCCCCACCCTCTCACAGTCTTAAGCTCTGTCTTTCTCCACAACCCTGTCTCGATACCCCCATAAACATATTCGCACACGCCCATGTGCACGCCGCGCACCTCTATCACACAAGGACGGTTAGTAACGAGCAGCGGGGATTTTTGATGACGGCTATTTTTAGAGAATTGTATCTCGGTGAGTTTGGTAATTTTCTCTCTCCTCAGTAACAGTTACCATGCAGAGAATGTTGTTATGAGGAGCAATCCAATGCAGCCAATCATCTGGCTTTCCTGTGTGATGGATGGGCAGACCAGACATTGGGAAAGAGATTGGGAACAAATAGCCAAGAGATTAAGGCAGGGAAGACAGAGACTGCTGGGGTTTTTTCTCTCTATTAGTTCACCGGCATGAAAGCAGATGGACATTGTGTCAAAGCAAAGAGGATAGTTTATACTGTGACTGGATGTGCTTGTAGGAAGAAGGACAGTAGACATAAAGCAGCACAGCAGCATCCTTAGATGATCCATTTATCTTATAAGCAGATGTCAGGTGCTATACAGTAGTTTATGAAGCAGAAAAAAGGGATTTTTGAAAACAATGTTTCTGACACTTTGCCTAATTATCATGTATTAATATGAGAGGATTCAAAAGGTAAAGCGGATCTACGTCTCTTAAGATGTCCGTAGATATTCAGGAAACAAAAACAAAATAAACCAGCAGTCTTAGCAGTAACTGTGTTGCTGTATGCATAAATGCTTTGAGCTGACTTTGCAGAATTCAGATACCTCACGTGAAAGCTGGCGAACAGATGTTGAATATTAATAAAGGAGGAAAAACAATACAGGATCAAAACTCATCTCTTCACCATCTTCAGATTTTTCTAAGCATCTCGTGTTTCACACAACAAAGCTCCAACTTTATAGTGTCAGTCTTGTGGTAATCTGTGGAACCGAGCAAAGTACTCTGCAAGTAGGTTTGAGGTTGAAAATGTGACATTAATAAGAGATTTTTTTTTCCTAATTTTATTTCAAGTTTAAACATTTTTGCTATATTTATGGAAACACATTCTGATTTCCTGATAGTGTTTATGTTTAAAAAACACAGAGAAGGCTGGGAAAACAGAATCAGCCCTAAGAAAAGCTGTGTCACTTGAGATCTGCTGCATGTCAACAGAAGTTAACATTTAGCATGATGAAGACAGAAAAACACTTACAGAGATAAATGTCAAATTACATGCATATAGCTCTGGATGTGGGTATGGTAAAAATATAAGACATGATAAGGACAACCATCACTAATTTTAGCAGACGTATTACTGACCAGTATGGTAAATGGATCAGTGTGTTAATGTTAATATCTTACTGTTTCACCCTGACATTTTTAGAAGCTAATCATTGAAATAAATAGTGTCACTGTACCCTTATTTAAACTCATTCTGTCCAACTTAAAGATACCTGCTAATGGCAAAACAGCAGGAGGTTGATGGTAGCATGCATGTAGTTCACAAAACAAGACAGTACACAGGTTTGGGCTCAAAAGGACATGGTGAGAACTTTGCAATATTTAAAAGCTATATATCAAGATAAAGGTACAGAAAACATTTCATTTAATAGACTTGTCTAGTGTATAATTATCAAGTTCAATTAGTTGTACTTTAGGTTTTTCCCAGTCACAGTCAAATGTAGCCCAGACTTGTTAAACTGTACAAAAAGCCCATTTAGTTTTTCAGCAGATGTCATATTACTACAGATTTATAAGAATAAGAGGCTTCTTGAACAGCAAAGAAACAAATGTCATCCCACCAATAAATCATTAGGCAAATAAACAGCTATTTGAGTCTGTCCTTCAAAATAAGAGTCTCAAACAAATAGCAATGGGCAAAGTGTAAAGCAAAGAATTTTATTTTATGATCTATAAAGAAATAGCTTACTACTTTACTTCACAAAGTGTTGACAGGGAAATGGATGGCGCTTTGCAAACCAAATTTAACTTTAATATATTTTGTGACATTGTTTTATATCATGTCATCTTGTGCAACCAGATTTTGCTACATCCGTAGTAAACACACATCCTTTTATTCCGTCAATGTCGAAGCAACATGCTGCTACACCTGAAAAGTGATGCAGCTACAATTGGGACCTAATTTCCCAAGGAAAATTACAAGAGCTACACCAGATGCTTTTGTTTTTTATCTTTGTCTTTTTTTTTTTTTGATGGTCAAATTGATTTGTAGAACCTAGTAAAAAATAGTTTTGATAGAAAGATTGAAGTGGGTTGAAAAATACACAGAAAAACAAAATAACAGTCATACACAGAGGGATGGTTATTTGAAAATAAATATTTAAAGATGGCTTTGATGGACGATAGATTGTTAGGAGCTCTGCGCCTGTGACAATCGGAAAGGTGGGCAAAAGAACAACAGAGCGAGGGAACGAGGAAGCAAATGAATGGTGTGTCAAAACCAGCCAGACTTGAGGAGGGAGCCATTATGGAGCATCATTGTCCTCTTGATGTGGGTTCTCTATCCTCTGCTTTTAGGTTCAAAACAATGCATTTCATGAAAAAGTAAAAGCAATGTCGTGTGAGGCATTTCATCTTCAAACCTGTTTATTTATTCATTCATTTTCCTGCAATTGCTTTGCCCATATTACATGTCCTGTGAGGAACAGAAGTCTTTTCCTGCTTTCTCTGGATAGATCATTGTGATGTTTCTCTGGTGCTGCCTGTTCTGGTCTGGCTGTTATTTGTCTGTTTTTCTAATAGATTCCCTGTGTATTATCCATCATGCAGAGGCTGGAGCACCTGAGACCACCGTTTCAGAAACATCAGTGCCAGGCCTGGATACCATTCTCCTTTGTGGAGAGAGACAATACTGGTTTTAATTCAAGTGGATTTTCTGAGGTCTTTGTCATATGTGTTGCTGTTTTCTATAGGGGCATTTTAACAAATTAAATGTGCTAGCTTGCCACCATGAGATCATTTCAAACACAAACTGCTCTTCAGGCTGATGAGAGTAACATATTTGCCAATTTTAAAGTAATAGTATTTAATTATTACTTAATGATCTGTCAAAAATCTAAACAAGAAGAATGCCCTGCATGTTCTCTGTGAGACAGCAAATAATTTAATTTAATTTAATGCCCTGGGGTTTGCTTAGTGACATTTTTTCAGAGGCATTAAAGGGAAAAAAAAAGAGTATACTGATTAGACCTAATTTACTCAAAAACATTTTAATTGATCTGGAGCATGTTTGCTTTTTAATTATCTCTTGTGTAATGATTTATTACTTAGTGTGAATTATGTCACATAAAAAGATGACGACTTAATCCTAAACTTATTATTAAGGGTCTGCATGCGTTAATGTTGATTTTTATTTTTTCCTGTACACATCCTTAAATAATCACTTAAATGAATGAGGATTATTTGAAAAAGAAAAAACTGATTTTGAGTTACACCGACCAGTGGTCTGCTCTCGCTGAGTATAAGCCTCACTGGTTCTCTCCTTTAATTAGGTACCACTATAACTATTCATCATAAAAGAAAAAAAAATCATTGTTATCAAATGTGTATAATCTAATGTAATCTAATTAAAAGTAAATGTATTACTATCCATGCATGACATGCCATTGTTTACTAAATTGAAGCAAACCCACAAAGTCTAAGCATATTTTCACTTTAGCTACGGTGCAAAACTGGCATGCAACACTCTGCTCTTTTCAGCATTTTTTTGGCAATAATGCTTGTACTGCCTGAATATGGCCAGTCAGTCAAGCAATGCTGTGTCAATTACCAAGTGCACTGAAGCAGCATACTGTGACCACCCGGTTCAGCTTAAGAGAGTCAAAGCTATGCAGCCATAATTGGGATAGTTAGAAAAAAGATTACAGTATTTCTGGTTTATATCCCTGTTAGTGAAGTAAAAGTAGAAATTCATTTGACAGCAATTCTATTTCTTAACAGAAATTAAAGTTTAAGTCATTTAAGCTTATTTTAAAGACTGTTTCCCCTCAAAATTTCAAAAATAATATCAAGGCAATCATAATTAACAAACTTATTTATTGGTGTGTAATATCAGTCACATGACTCTCTTTCATAACATTGTAAATTAACAAGAAATTGAAAAATAAACCAAAAGAACACTGCCGTGTTTACAATGCCTGGTGGTTAGGCGTGTGTACATCATTGTTCTACTGCAGCTTAAAGGGGCAGCATCATGTATATGTACCAGGCACATAGTGAAATTTTATAGCCCAATCAAGTAACTGTGTCACCTTCAGGTTTTTGTAAAAATACCGTATACATCAAGTAACACCTTGAAATTGGGCCTCTATCCTGTCTCTTTCAGAAACTCCTGCTCTTTCCAACACATCATCACATTTATCTAAAAAAAAACGTTTCATAAAGATTTTTACCAGCACTGAGAAGTAGTTCGTATGATGAGCTTTAAATCGCATTCAGTTTGTTGTGCATCTGTGGGGGAAGATGAAAGCGAGACGAGTTTTTGTAATTTTGACAAAAACGATGGAATCTCAAACGAGACCAAGAAAAAGGCCAAGAGCGAGCTGAAGGGGAGTGTCGGAAAGGGCAGCACGTACTTAACGCTTAAACCTCAAACATTTTTAATTGCATCCAACAGACTACAGACGGTAACAATGAATAAATAAAATGATTTGACTGAAATAAGTTTTAAATCACATTTAAGTAAACTCATGGCATTGGAATCTCAACAGAAATATTCTATGGGATGAAATAATTGTGCATACTAATTGGTATTTTAAAATCCTCAGTGGCCTTTTTAACCCCTTAAAAATGGACAATTAGTATATAAAACGAGCATGCAAACTTTTTATTTTAATTTAAATTCACATTTGATAATGAGGCATTACACTGTATTATCTTTGCCGAGCGCATGTAAACTCTCAACACTCTTTCGAAAGTTTACTACCGTGAACTATAGTGCAGAAGTTATGGAATACATTTTTTGTGTACGTGTAGATAAGTTGAATCAGTAATGTACCAAGTAAAGCTTATTTACCTCCAACAAAAGATCATTTGATAAATGCAGTGAGCTTCCCTTTACCTTTGGTTCCAAGTCTACACAGTTTTAACTTCTTGGGTGCAAAAAAACATAAAAATAAAAATCAGCTTTTACTGAAAATATACCATACAAACCTCTTAAAGGGGGGTTGCAATCCTACTGAATAAAACCAAATTCTAGCATTGGTCGACTACTTGAAACAACAACCCTGCAGGCTGCACCATGGGACATTTGATCTGTCTTTGCTTTGCAGTGCTGTAAGCTTTCGAATTTAAAGCAGCCAACTTGAAGACGACCTGTGAAAGGTTTCTCAACAGAATAATTTGCTGCAGGGCATGTAGAACTTAGCACTAGTTTGCGGAGTAGTGGTTTCACTGTGAACTGATCTAATGTTCGCTAGAGAGCAAGAGCTAGAACTGTATTTGCAGCAGTCTCATCATCTCTCAATGAAAACCTAAAAACAAAGCTTTGTTTAAATGGAAAAGCAATACAATTATTTCTACAGATAAGTGAAATAAAACTAAGTGACATAAAACTATTCGAAAGACCAGAAACTATAAGAGTTGAAAATTCTATCCATCAGCATGTCTATATTTTACCCTGCCTTTGCATTCTTTGACATAACTTTTACATCAGTATTGGATCATATTTGTTTCATAAACACACCTGACTGTGGAACCAGATCTAATGGTTTACTTGAGAACAGGGGTCATGACTTCTTGGACAATAATCAGAACACAATTATAAAGATTTCAGGCAGAAGGTGTTAAAAAAGAGAAAAGAATAAGACACAGTCAGAAGATGAATTATTAATATGTTGAATCTGAAAAGCCTTAGGCATCTCTCTGGCCATTTCTCCACACAAGTGGACAATATGTGAAGGTGTAAGAACAAGCTCAGCTTCACGCCTATGAAATAACAAAGCTTGCTTGATGACGTAGCCTCAGTACTAGAAGAGAGGGATAAGGAATTAAATCAGTTCAGTACAGCTTCTTCTCTCACATTTAATCAAACATCTTCTTCTGCTTATCCAAGATTAAGTCACTGGAGTAAAATTAGTACAGAAGGGACCTCCAGTTTATTCTGGGGTATCCCAAGCTGTTCCTAGGCTTACAAAGAGGCAGTGTTTCCCCCAGAAAACATGAAAAT
>NW_006799950.1:3211598-3249398 GCF_000485575.1 Poecilia formosa
TATATATATATATATATATATATATATACAATTTTGACATTACCTTGATAGAATAAATGTTTAGTTTTTTCTTTTAATTTACATCTACAAATAAATTTATTTCCATCAACTGCAGTCACAATGTATAACTCAGTGGAAATGTACAATGTGTTACTCATGGACGAATGCTATATAAGTAACATAAAATAATATAATCTGTTTGCACATCCCCCACTCCACATAATATATTGCCGTGCCATAACAAGGCCAATGGATCAAACTTCAGCCGGGGTCTTTCTATCTTTGTCACTCCGTGCATGTGTGGGTGTTTCCTGGCCTGGTGTTTCAGGACTTTCATAAGTACTTGTTCCAGTCTCACTGGCAATATTCCACTCTTCTCTCTGCCAATATGCTGTGAATTGTAAGTCAACACACATTTGTTTTACTTTTGTTTGAGATTCGACTGGTGCTCTTCAATTAAGCCATTTTTTGTGTGATCCATTTGTCAGCTGCATGTGTATCCTGGCAGGCAGATGAGAATAACACTGTCACAAGTATAAAATGCAGCTGTCTTCAAAGAAAATGTTTGATATTTTATTACATCTAAGTTTCTCTCTCAGTGAGCAACCTCTGTGTAACCACAGCCAAAATCACAAGTGGATGAATGATTTTTAAAATGATGATGCACCTCAGAAAAATTCAAAATTTGAAGACAGAACAGCCAGTGTTCAGAGTCTAAGCAAATAGTTTAGCCCTAAAGGCCTATGCTCTTATTTTAACCCTTGCCACTAAGGTACTTATGGATGGAATTATGTTTGTGATTCAAAGGGCTTGTATTCATGGTGTTTATTTGTTATGCATATTTCAGGTTAATTCCAATGATCACAGCGTGGATATTGTTTTCAGATGCCCTATTTTTCATCCATACGTAACGACGGTCGTGATAGCTAAAAAAAATAAAAACAGCTTTAATTACCAGTTCTCAGAACATGACTCCATTTGCATGTTCTGAGAAAAGTGTTGTGGCTTTTTTATATTGCAACGGACAGCCCCTCCAATACATCACAGATTTTTATTATAGCCGCACTATCCGGTCCTTGGGTCAGAACCCTCTGAACGTTCCTAAGATCCAATGTAAAACTCAAAGGGAACTGTCCTTTCAAGCAGTAGCCCGTAGACTGTGGAAAGCCTTCCACCTGTCCCTCTGTGTGGCAGACTCTGTTGAATCATTCAGAAAGCAGCATGAGACACTTATTTAGACAAGCTTTCAATTAAATGCACCTCATGTTGTTTTTGTAAGTTTTTTTAGTTTGTTTTTCTTGCACTCCAGTGAAAGGTGCTACATAAATAAAGTTTATGTACTGTTTTTGAAGTGGTGGCTTCTTTCTCACTGAGTGGCATTTCAACTTATTTCAGTGTAAAACTGGTAAATGACTAACACACAAGCAAATGTTTCTGTATTTAATCAGTTTGACACAGTTTTGTTCTACCGATTGCCCAAATTGCTGCAACAGAAAAGTGTTGTGGGCTTCTTACATCTGTCTCTGTTTTCAGCCAGCACTTCCTTTCTTTCTTAAGTTTAAGGTACTCGTCTTTATATAAAGGGGCTTATATTACCAGCATAAACTTACTTCATCAGATTGTAGCTGGAAAGTGTTGGAGATGGACTTCATTTTGAAGAAAATGAGTCATATTTTAATAGCATCCCGTTCCAGAAGATCTCATTACCTCTCCTACAAATATAAATCACATTTTAGTCACTCTTTAAAATTCAAAGTATGATCTGGATGCTTAAGTGGTCTGTAATCATACTTGGTTGAATTTGTGGCATATTTCTATAATAAAGCCACCAAAAGAGGTGGAAGAAGCTACTGACGCCAAGCTTTATATGTGAATACAATGCAATACAACTCAATGTGAATTTACTAGACCACTAGATCATAACAGTCCCAGTCAGTGATCAATAATTGTGTTTGCAGGCACAGAAAAATCCAAACTAGAAGGTAGCTAGCTAAAGATACCCCAGGCATTGGTGATGGAGATTGCTTCTCGCAAAAAGTACATATTGACAGATTATGCATGTGTATAAATGCCTATGCTGGTGTGTGCACCCATGGATTTTTGGTATGTGTATGCTCCTTCTGGCGAAGAAGCAGATTGCTGAACAGACAAATATGTCCATCAACAACAGACTCCAGGCCTTCAAGTATGACTAATCATCAACACAATGTGTGTATGTGTGTTAGGATATGTGTGTGCAGAGTGTGGGGAGATGAGGCACAAATTGAGTGAAGAAACAAATTAGGATTGTGCTGCCACTGAGGGTATAGGTGAAAGAGTTCAGCAGTCTGGGAAGACAGAAAGACGTAAAGGCAAAATATGCCTGAGACAGGAAGAGAAGACTGATGATATAAAGTAAGTAAATACGGAAATGACCTACTAGAAAAAGATTTAAAAAGTGACTTGTAGACGGGGGGTAGGAGAAAGACCAGGAAATAAGGAATGGGAACACAGGCAGACTAAACTGACCCCAGGGCCCCTGGCTCTGACTAATAAACAAAGATGAATAAGAGGAAGAAGGGCAGGAGGAGGAAAGGATGAGGGCAGATAAAATAAGGGCAAATATAGGTCAAGATTACAGAAGAAAGCATAGTTGTTTCTATACCATGGACAAGTTAAATGAATAAAACTACTTTATCACTTTTACTTACGTTTATATTGCTAATTAGCATATTTCAGCCACCAAAGAGTTTGTGTACATTGTAAGAAGGCTCCCTTGTACACAGTGGCAGCTGACTGGAGAGACTGTGCATGTTGCTGGAAATACTTGATCTAATTACAAGGTTTATAGTTTTATTTACGTTGCATGCAAGATGTAAATTTTTTTCCCATATTTTGTGTGATGAGAAAATCAAAACAAAACAGAGGGAATGTTATCGTTTCCATTATCTTTTTCTGTCAATCTTGTTCCTTTGTGTTTCCCTGTGTAATGTAAGTTGATGCATTCATCGTTAAATTTAACTTATCCATGCTAATGCTGTTGTCCCGTTGAACTTTGGATCTTCCTAAAAGCCTTATAAAATGACGGAACTGTAAAGTATGTATTTATTTATTAAAATGTATATTCCAACTCACAAATACGAGTGAAAATCAAAACACAAACAATTGTTGATCACATGACCCCCTGGAGTCATGTGAACAAAAATATTTTTGATTGAATGTATTAGAAATGAATCATTTCAAGAAATTAACCACAGCCTGCCTTTTCTTTTTCAAAGGCAAAAAAAAAGCATTTGTTTCATTTCTAAACAAACAAGAGGAAACTTTTACATTTCTGATGAGCATAGCCCAAACAAAATAACAGTTTGTTGAATTTGGAAACTACATCTCCACGTCATTGTTGGTGGACTGAATGTGAACACTCAGCTTTTTTTCTCCCTGGAGTTCTGTTTTGTTATTCTTTTTGCAGTGTGAAGCCGCTTAAAGCTTAAAAAAAAAACTAAAAGTTTATGAAAATATATGCTGGTATTTCCCAATGGAATTTTCACTGAGTATTATTTCAATGAAATGGAGGCAACGGAAAACTACTAGAAGATACAGAACAGTCAAGATTAAGATAAAAAGTATGAAGGAGACATGAGAGAAGGTGGAGTGGGTGTCAGAAGAGAGGAGCAGACTGCCTGACTGAGAAGGAATTGTTGAATAGTGGCAGGAGGTGGCAACGTATTACTTTAAGTACTTCGCAAATTGGATGGACACAGACTTTCGAAACAGTCTGAGAGACCATGGAAGAAAGTGAAGTGGAGGACTTAGGGCGTTGACTCTATAATGTGTGCTGGAGTGTAAAGATAACTGTCGCTTGAAGCACAGTTTCAGACAGCAACATGAAGAATAAAGACGCTCATTAAAAAGCTGGAAGTAGGGAGGGAAAAATATTGGACCGACCAGAGAGGAATCAAATCAAAAGCCGGATTTAAAAAGGGGTGTTGCTGCATTCATCTCTTTTATCTGCTGTTTCCGGAGTGTCTGTGTACCTTTTCATCTTCCGTCTTGCTTGCCTATCCGTAGATACTGACTGCATTATAGAATTAGTTGCTTGGTCTCCTTCCCCCTCCCCCCCCCTTTTTATGACCAAGACCAGTTTCATTTTTAATAGTGTTCTGGGGCCATAGAGTCGAGTAATGGATTGCATTATTACATTATAGCTATAAATTACAATGTCATAAGGATGTGATATGTATGTACAAGGCTCTCATGGTTACATAATGTAACTACTGAGCTACTGTTGCTACATTGTGAAATAGTCTACCTAAATGGTAACTGTGTCAGTTTGCTTATGAATACATGTGTTTGGACAAAAAGAATAGACTCATATAACCTTTTTTTTTGTATTCTAAAACTGTTGATTTAGCAAAAGGACATTTTTTTTCTGTATTGTCTATTAAATGCTTCAGTGAAGCAAAAATTAATTCTGAAAACATAAGCACACTTGGGTATCTTTGACATACTCAGTGCGTTTAGTGCTCTCTCATGTGGACACCCATGTGCAAAATGTATTGCATGTAAAAAAATAAATAAATAAAATAAAAAACAAACAGCTTTGGTAAGCAGAGTTAACAGCCAAAGAACCACCATGTTTGTTGTGAACAAATACTTACACATGATCCAGGACCCAATATACATGCACTGCTCAGAAAAAAAAAAAAAAGCAACATCTTTACTTGGTGGTTCTGAATCAGCAAGACGCTATTCACACAGCGGGTACAATGTTCTATTTTCTGCCTTTCAATCCCATGAAGACTCAGGAAAAACATCTGTGCATACAAAAAATATTAAAATACACACATTGGTTTGTGCCCCTTTTAAGAGGTTAGGGTAGTCTTTTAAAAAAAATAAATACATAAATGAATAAATAAATAAAAAAAGAATACATCCTCAGAGAAGCAGAATTGTAGTCCATTGATTCTGGTGCTAATATAAGCATGTATAGCCTTCTCAAGAACAACACGGTTTAAAAAAGGCTCTTTCTTAGCGAAAAGATTAAGGTAATAAAAGCTTGATTTGACTATTGAATCACTTTGTTAAATTTAACATTTTTTATCAAAGATCATCCCAAAATTTGTTAGCGTGTCACTCGACTGGAAATTCAGAGCACTGATGTCAACGGTGCCATTCTCATTGTGCAAGATGTACTCAGTCTTTTGTCAATTTAGAAACAAGTACATGTTGGTTTGTCCACCCTTTCAATGCACAAATATTATCAGGGAGGAAATGTTGAATGTCACTGTTGCTAGGTTTTAAAGAAAGATCTGAAGATCATCTGCATATCAGTTAAAGGGAAGGTTATGATGAATTATGACCGCTCCAAGTGGCATCAGATAAAGGAAAAAGGAAGGAACCAAGAATGGAACCCTGTGGCAGGTTTGGGTAAATAAATAATACATATGTAAATTGGTAATATGTTTGCTTAATTGTGTGCTGGCATACCATACAATTAAATTGAATCAGAATTTGCTTGTTGCTTAACTACGACTCTAGGCATTCTTTTTTCTTTCTATTGTAATAAAACATTCATTACTTTGATTTTATGTAGTTATTTTTAAATGCATTAATTCTTACTTGCAGTTTGTTCTTCCATAACCCTTAGAAACAACTTTCCTGTGGGAAAAAAAAGTGCCAAATGGGTACACAATTTGAATGACTAATAACTAATTAAATAAACAAAATATTAGCAAGAGAAACCAGTCATTAGTTAGATTATATGTCTGAATTTTGGAGGAATTCTACAGTATGCAATCTCATCAAGTCTCTGTCTTTAAGATAATTACGTGTCATATTTATCCTCTGGTAACTCGGCACTCTACATATTGTGTAGCAGTTTGTAGTGGAGTAAAATCCAGCATGTCAGGGCCTGATCTACAGAGTCAAATTCACTATTCACTTTCTCAATTGAAGGAGCTCCTGCTCACGGTTGGGAAGCAGATCTGACACTCTAAAATCGGCTCATGGATGCGCTTAGAGAATCTTTGCACATTAATGCTTTTAGAGCATCTACAAACGTGTGTGCGCACACGCATGCATGCACAAACTCTCGCATAGGCATCCATGTACAGCCACAGAAACGCACAACACACACACACACACACACACACTCATCCCTCGTTAATTCCTCTTTTCTCCTCCCCCTTTCGTCTCCTCTCCTCCCTCATCCTCCCAACGAGGGATGCCAAGCTAAGCCCAGAGCAGTTAAATAATCACCGAGGCTTCCAGCTGGCAGAATTTTCCGGAGATTTTGTTTATTTATTTATTTATTTATTTATTTATTTATTTATTTTTTTTGAGGGGGGAGAATATAGCAGGACACAGCAGCAGCATGCCAATATGTATTGATATTGTGTTTACAGAAAGAGTGCATGTGTGTTTGTTTGTGCACTGATTGATTCCCTAAAGTGGAGTGAGAAAATGTTAGAATGACATACTTGATTTGAGCAGCCCCATTTCACTGTCGTGTGCGTTGATGAAGTTTTCAAGGCTTCTTTGAAGTGTGAAAGAGCACAACTGGACACCAAGGACTTAAAAGCAAGCAGAGAGAGAGAAAGAGACAAAAAACTGCCTGCTAAACCTCTCATTTATTTTTGATCTGTTTTGTGGGTGTGCAGTGTGATCCTCCTATTTGTTTGTCCTCTCCAAGAGGGGAAAAAAGTGGGGAACACTCAATATTTTATCTTTCACCTGATGCAATAATTTGCTGTTCTTACATTGCACTCCCACATTAGTTCAATCGTTTTTCTTTTTTTTTTTTGTTTCTCCTAACTTTTGGATTACCTTCACGAGGCCACTCTGCAAGATGTAACAAAAAGCGATCAATAATGATGATAACCAGCGTATGATCGCACTATAAAATGAGATTTTTTAATCAAAAAGTGAATGCTTCGTGTTTCCTTATTTTGGCCTTCAAAGCTTGGCAGTTATTTTCTACAACAGCAAACCAGTTTTCAGAGATTAATTCCTCACAGTATGTGCTGCAGAAAGCTACTGTAGCAAAAAAAAGCTTAAAGCCTAGCTGTTGAATTTGGAGCCAGACTCACCAGCATCCGCGTACACACGCACACACACCCACAGAAATATTACATTTCAGCATTCCCTCCAGGTCGACATGGATGCAGGTTCCAAAATACAATTTTAGCCCCATAGGTCAAATCTGTATATATGAGCACTTCAAAGGATCCCATGGCCACTGGCTTCCTGGGTTCTCTTATTCCCTCACACACATTCACATACACACATTTGGACACACTTTGCATTTAATCCATGTATTTTTAAAGTTGAGTTGTCATCACACATTTGGACTTACCTAAGGTGTTAGTAACTTTATCTCTCCTGAAATAGCCAAAGGCCTGGTAGAACCTTTCAAAGAGATGCACCTTTCTGCAGAACCGATTTATGCTACTTGCTTATTAAAGGCAGCGGGGGGGAAGTAAATCAATCATACAATCAATCAGTCATTTACAGTTGCTGCTGTTCTGTCAGTCAGTCTTTCTCTCTCGCCATGCATCGTCCCCCCACCCTCTCACAGTCTTAAGCTCTGTCTTTCTCCACAACCCTGTCTCGATACCCCCATAAACATATTCGCACACGCCCATGTGCACGCCGCGCACCTCTATCACACAAGGACGGTTAGTAACGAGCAGCGGGGATTTTTGATGACGGCTATTTTTAGAGAATTGTATCTCGGTGAGTTTGGTAATTTTCTCTCTCCTCAGTAACAGTTACCATGCAGAGAATGTTGTTATGAGGAGCAATCCAATGCAGCCAATCATCTGGCTTTCCTGTGTGATGGATGGGCAGACCAGACATTGGGAAAGAGATTGGGAACAAATAGCCAAGAGATTAAGGCAGGGAAGACAGAGACTGCTGGGGTTTTTTCTCTCTATTAGTTCACCGGCATGAAAGCAGATGGACATTGTGTCAAAGCAAAGAGGATAGTTTATACTGTGACTGGATGTGCTTGTAGGAAGAAGGACAGTAGACATAAAGCAGCACAGCAGCATCCTTAGATGATCCATTTATCATATAAGCAGATGTCAGGTGCTATACAGTAGTTTATGAAGCAGAAAAAAGTGATTTTTGAAAACAATGTTTCTGACACTTTGCCTAATTATCATGTATTAATATGAGAGGATTCAAAAGGTAAAGCGGATCTACGTCTCTTAAGATGTCCGTAGATATTCAGGAAACAAAAACAAAATAAACCTGCAGTCTTAGCAGTAACTGTGTTGCTGTATGCATAAATGCTTTGAGCTGACTTTGCAGAATTCAGATACCTCACGTGAAAGCTGGCGAACAGATGTTGAATATTAATAAAGGAGGAAAAACAATACAGGATCAAAACTCATCTCTTCACCATCTTCAGATTTTTCTAAGCATCTCGTGTTTCACACAACAAAGCTCCAACTTTATAGTGTCAGTCTTGTGGTAATCTGTGGAACCGAGCAAAGTACTCTGCAAGTAGGTTTGAGGTTGAAAATGTGACATTAACAAGATAATTTTTTCTTTCTAATTTTATTTCAAGTTTAAACGTTTTTGCTGTATTTATGGAAACACATTCTGATTTCCTGATAGTGTTTATGTTTAAAAAACACAGAGAAGGCTGGGAAAACAGAATCAGCCCTAAGAAAAGCTGGGTCGCTTGAGATCTGCTGCATGTCACCAGAAGTTAACATTTAGCATGATGAAGACAGAAAAACACTTACAGAGATAAATGTCAAATTACATGCATATAGCTCTGGATGTGGGTATGGTAAAAATATAAGACATGATAAGGACAATCATCACTAATTTTAGCAGACGTATTACTGACCAGTATGGTAAATGGATCAGTGTGTTAATGTTAATATCTTACTGTTTCACCCTGACATTTTTAGAAGCTAATCATTGAAATAAATAGTGTCACTGTACCCTTATTTAAACTCATTCTGTCCAACTTAAAGATACCTGCTAATGGCAAAACAGCAGGAGGTTGATGGTAGCATGCATGTAGTTCACAAAACAAGACAGTACACAGGTTTGGGCTCAAAAGGACATGGTGAGAACTTTGCAATATTTAAAAGCTATATATCAAGATAAAAGTACAGAAAACATTTCATTTCATAGACTTTTCTAGTGTATAATTATCAAGTTCAATTAGTTGTACTTTAGGTTTTTCCCAGTCACAGTCAAATGTAGCCCAGACTTGTTAAACTGTACAAAAAGCCCATTTAGTTTTTCAGCAGATGTCATATTACTACAGATTTATAAGAATAAGAGGCTTCTTGAACAGCAAAGAAACAAATGTCATCCCACCAATAAATCATTAGGCAAATAAACAGCTATTTGAGTCTGTCCTTCAAAATAAGAGTCTCAAACAAATAGCAATGGGCAAAGTGTAAAGCAAAGAATTTTATTTTATGATCTATAAAGAAATAGCTTACTACTTTACTTCACAAAGTGTTGACAGGGAAATGGATGGCGCTTTGCAAACCAAATTTAACTTTAATATATTTTGTGACATTGTTTTATATCATGTCATCTTGTGCAACCAGATTTTGCTACATCCGTAGTAAACACACATCCTTTTATTCCGTCAATGTCGAAGCAACATGCTGCTACACCTGAAAAGTGATGCAGCTACAATTGGGACCTAATTTCCCAAGGAAAATTACAAGAGCTACACCAGATGCTTTTGTTTTTTATCTTTGTCTTTTTTTTTTTTTGATGGTCAAATTGATTTGTAGAACCTAGTAAAAAATAGTTTTGATGGAAAGATTGAAGTGGGTTGGAAAAATACACAGAAAAACAAAATAACAGTCATACACAGAGGGATGGTTATTTGAAAATAAATATTTAAAGATGGCTTTGATGGACGATAGATTGTTAGGAGCTCTGCGCCTGTGACAATCGGAAAGGTGGGCAAAAGAACAACAGAGCGAGGGAACGAGGAAGCAAATGAATGGTGTGTCAAAACCAGCCAGACTTGAGGAGGGAGCCATTATGGAGCATCATTGTCCTCTTGATGTGGGTTCTCTATCCTCTGCTTTTAGGTTCAAAACAATGCATTTCATGAAAAAGTAAAAGCAATGTCGTGTGAGGCATTTCATCTTCAAACCTGTTTATTTATTCATTCATTTTCCTGCAATTGCTTTGCCCATATTACATGTCCTGTGAGGAACAGAAGTCTTTTCCTGCTTTCTCTGGATAGATCATTGTGATGTTTCTCTGGTGCTGCCTGTTCTGGTCTGGCTGTTATTTGTCTGTTTTTCTAATAGATTCCCTGTGTATTATCCATCATGCAGAGGCTGGAGCACCTGAGACCACCGTTTCAGAAACATCAGTGCCAGGCCTGGATACCATTCTCCTTTGTGGAGAGAGACAATACTGGTTTTAATTCAAGTGGATTTTCTGAGGTCTTTGTCATATGTGTTGCTGTTTTCTATAGGGGCATTTTAACAAATTAAATGTGCTAGCTTGCCACCATGAGATCATTTCAAACACAAACTGCTCTTCAGGCTGATGAGAGTAACATATTTGCCAATTTTAAAGTAATAGTATTTAATTAGTACTTAATGATCTGTCAAAAATCTAAACAAGAAGAATGCCCTGCATGTTCTCTGTGAGACAGCAAATAATAATTTAATGTTGGGTTTTTAAACTTTGCGTTTTCAAAATGGAGTCTGTAATCTGGGTCATGTTTTTCTTACTCTTCACTATGCTTTAACAAGGTAAATAAATAATTCTTATATGGCATCACTGAGTTTTTACTATAATGAGCACTCATGATAGGAGATCTTGTTAAAACCATACCAGTATTCTCTCAGTTTACTGGTAACTTGGTGTTTTTTGTGTGTTTTTTTTTTGTTTGTTTGTTTTTTTTCCCACAACTTGACAATCTCTCTCTACAGAGAGCTTGTTTTACTGATATTCTATATATCCAAGAGTATTGGTTATAGATTTAAAAAAAAAATAACAGATATAACACAAAATATTCAAAATCCAATAGCTCATGGTCTGGAGGTTGAGCAGACCCCCAATTCAGAGAGGCTATCAGTCCATAACGCAACCATCTGGGGTTTGAATCCCAACCTCCTTCTTTTTTTTTTTTTTTTTTTTTTTTTTTTTTTTTCTTTCTTTTTTTTTCCTTCCTTTTTTTTTTTTTTTTTTTTTTTTTGCTTATTTTCCCTTCTCTCTCTCTTCCTCTCTGTCTGTTTTCTTTCTATCAATCAATCAATCAATTAAATTTTATTTGTATAGCACATTTCAGCAGCAAGGCATTTTAAAGTGCTTTACATAATTAAAATAAAAACAGCATATGAGAAAGATTTAAAAAACATAATTAAAACGTAAACAGTGAGAAAGAGAAATAAAAAGCTGTAGAACTTTAGTTGAGACGCCGTCAACTGGGACTCCAACCCTTTGGACTTTAGTCAAAACGCCGTTTGACAAGGACTCTAACCTTTCGGACTTTAGTCAAAACGCCGTTTGACAAGGACTCTAACCTTGTACATATTAAGTTATAATTTGTGCCAGGAAGTCTTGAAAAATATAATAAATCAGTACTTAGTTACCTTACTTTTATGGGGATTTATAGTTTCATAACTCACTTGTATTTTGAGCATATTTTGATGAACGTCCATCAAAAATCAAAATAATTCTCATTGGAAATTTTTATGTCCAGAGGAGCCCTGGGGTTTGTTTAGTGAATTTTTTTCAGAGGCATTAAAGGGGAAAAAAAAAGAGTATACTGATTAGACCTAATTTACTCAAAAACATTTTAATTGATCTGAAGCATGTTGCTTTTTAATTATCTCTTGTGTAATGATTTATTACTTAGTGTGAATTATGTCACATAAAAAGATGACGACTTAATCCTAAACTTATTATTAAGGGTCTGCATGCGTTAATGTTGATTTTTATTTTTTCCTGTACACATCCTTAAATAATCACTTAAATGAATGAGGATTATTTGAAAAAGAAAAAACTGATTTTGAGTTACACCGACCAGTGGTCTGCTCTCGCTGAGTATAAGCCTCACTGGTTCTCTCCTTTAATTAGGTACCACTATAACTATTCATCATAAAAGAAAAAAAAATCATTGTTATCAAATGTGTATAATCTAATGTAATCTAATTAAAAGTAAATGTATTACTATCCATGCATGACATGCCATTGTTTACTAAATTGAAGCAAACCCACAAAGTCTAAGCATATTTTCACTTTAGCTACGGTGCAAAACTGGCATGCAACACTCTGCTCTTTTCAGCATTTTTTTGGCAATAATGCTTGTACTGCCTGAATATGGCCAGTCAGTCAAGCAATGCTGTGTCAATTACCAAGTGCACTGAAGCAGCATACTGTGACCACCCGGTTCAGCTTAAGAGAGTCAAAGCTATGCAGCCATAATTGGGATAGTTAGAAAAAAGATTACAGTATTTCTGGTTTATATCCCTGTTAGTGAAGTAAAAGTAGAAATTCATTTGACAGCAATTCTATTTCTTAACAGAAATTAAAGTTTAAGTCATTTAAGCTTATTTTAAAGACTGTTTCCCCTCAAAATTTCAAAAATAATATCAAGGCAATCATAATTAACAAACTTATTTATTGGTGTGTAATATCAGTCACATGACTCTCTTTCATAACATTGTCAATTAACAAGAAAGTGAAAAATAAACCAAAAGAACACAGCCGTGTTTACAATGCCTGGTGGTTAGGCGTGTGTACATCATTGTTCTACTGCAGCTTAAAGGGGCAGCATCATGTATATGTACCAGGCACATAGTGAAATTTTATAGCCCAATCAAGTAACTGTGTCACCTTCAGGTTTTTGTAAAAATACCGTATACATCAAGTAACACCTTGAAATTGGGCCTCTATCCTGTCTCTTTCAGAAACTCCTGCTCTTTCCAACACATCATCACATTTATCTAAAAAAAAACGTTTCATAAAGATTTTTACCAGCACTGAGAAGTAGTTCGTATGATGAGCTTTAAATCGCATTCAGTTTGTTGTGCATCTGTGGGGGAAGATGAAAGCGAGACGAGTTTTTGTAATTTTGACAAAAATGATGGAATCTCAAACGAGACCAAGAAAAAGGCCAAGAGCGAGCTGAAGGGGAGTGTCGGAAAGGGCAGCACGTACTTAACGCTTAAACCTCAAACATTTTTAATTGCATCCAACAGACTACAGACGGTAACAATGAATAAATAAAATGATTTGACTGAAATAAGTTTTAAATCACATTTAAGTAAACTCATGGCATTGGAATCTCAACAGAAATATTCTATGGGATGAAATAATTGTGCATACTAATTGGTATTTTAAAATCCTCAGTGGCCTTTTTAACCCCTTAAAAATGGACAGTTAGTATATAAAACGAGCATGCAAACTTTTTATTTTAATTTAAATTCACATTTGATAATGAGGCATTACACTGTATTATCTTTGCCGAGCGCATGTAAACTCTCAACACTCTTTCGAAAGTTTACTACCGTGAACTATAGTGCAGAAGTTATGGAATACATTTTTTGTGTACGTGTAGATAAGTTGAATCAGTAATGTACCAAGTAAAGCTTATTTACCTCCAACAAAAGATCATTTGATAAATGCAGTGAGCTTCCCTTTACCTTTGGTTCCAAGTCTACACAGTTTTAACTTCTTGGGTGCAAAAAAACATAAAAATAAAAATCAGCTTTTACTGAAAATATACCATACAAACCTCTTAAAGGGGGGTTGCAATCCTACTGAATAAAACCAAATTCTAGCATTGGTCGACTACTTGAAACAACAACCCTGCAGGCTGCACCATGGGACATTTGATCTGTCTTTGCTTTGCAGTGCTGTAAGCTTTCGAATTTAAAGCGGCCAACTTGAAGATGACCTGTGAAAGGTTTCTCAACAGAATAATTTGCTGCAGGGCATGTAGAACTTAGCACTAGTTTGCGGAGTAGTGGTTTCACTGTGAACTGATCTAATGTTCGCTAGAGAGCAAGAGCTAGAACTGTACTTGCAGCAGTCTCATCATCTCTCAATGAAAACCTAAAAACAAAGCTTTGTTTAAATGGAAAAGCAATACAATTATTTCTACAGATAAGTGAAATAAAACTAAGTGACATAAAACTATTCGAAAGACCAGAAACTATAAGAGTTGAAAATTCTATCCATCAGCATGTCTATATTTTACCCTGCCTTTGCATTCTTTGACATAACTTTTACATCAGTATTGGATCATATTTGTTTCATAAACACACCTGACTGTGGAACCAGATCTAATGGTTTACTTGAGAACAGGGGTCATGACTTCTTGGACAATAATCAGAACACAATTATAAAGATTTCAGGCAGAAAGTGTTAAAAAAGAGAAAAGAATAAGACACAGTCAGAAGATGAATTATTAATATGTTGAATCTGAAAAGCCTTAGGCATCTTTCTGGCCATTTTTCCATACAAGTGGGCAATATGTGAAGGTGTAAGAACAAGCTCAGCTTCACGCCTATGAAATAACAAAGCTTGCTTGATGACGTAGCCTCAGTACTAGAAGAGAGGGATAAGGAATTAAATCAGTTCAGTACAGCTTCTTCTCTCACATTTAATCAAACATCTTCTTCTGCTTATCCAAGATTAAGTCACTGGAGTAAAATTAGTACAGAAGGGACCTCCAGTTTATTCTGGGGTATCCCAAGCTGTTCCTAGGCTTACAAAGAGGCAGTGTTTCCCCCAGAAAACATGCAAATCCCGGTGGTAGGAGTGATAGGGCAGTCCACCAGCGGTCCACTGTGTGCTTGTATTAGAAAATGCTAAGTTACAAAAATTTGGAGGTGCACAAGCAGGCATCATAACTTGGAAATGGTAGCATGTGAAACCAACAGGCAGGTTCAGGATGGTGCAATTGGTCCACAAACCTTTATGTCCAGTTCAATGCATCATCTATAAATAACCAAACAATGCTTAGTCTGGTGGGGGAGCCAGTTAAGCCTGGTGGCCCACCAGGATTATAAAACACTCTTTCCAGTGTGCTTCCTATTCCCTCTTCTTAAGGTCCTAAGATCACTTGTTAGGGGCTTTTGGAACCAAACTGTTTTCATGATCTGGAGTGGGTTTAGGTACCTACTAAGCAACAGTTCTTTGTGTTTTCACCAATGCAAACCTTGGAACTGGCTCCAAAAAATCCCCAAAAAACAAACAAACTAAAACAAACAAACAAATGGATCTAGACCAGAGCAAAGAAACACTTTTGTCAGGCACTGTGAGATGAGATTTTTAAGAGCAGCAAACAATCAAAACATTGTGAGCACCATGATTAAAAATCATTAGTTTAGTTTTATTTTATCTTCTACAGATTTAGAAAACCTATGTGGAATGGGTGAATAACCTACATGATGACCTCAGCAGTTCTGCAAGACTCAAGATCTGTTCATTATTCCACCAGTGGGATGGAATCCAGACTGATCTTCCTGGCTCTGAGGTTAGACAACCAATCACAGCCTCTTTTCCACACTTTTCAGTCTGCTCTCTTACTGAATAGGACTACCATCCTGTTCTGCCATTCACAAGTAGTCATTTGAGTCTTCCTTGTCACATTAACAGAGAGTGTCAACTATGACAGCGATGTCCAATCCAGCAATGTCCAGAGAGTTAAGCATATTGGGGAAATTCTTGCCCACTTCTGGTACCCTGGACGTGGAGGGTTTTGTAATTACCTGGCTTCTTGGCTTATTTGGCTGTCTCCAGGTCCTGGTTGACTGCAACTCCTGAAACAACTGATAGGTAGTAATAAGTCAAAGAACTGTGGCTTCTGTGGTTGAAGGGACAAACATAGGGAAGAATTTGCTGAAGCCATGGAGAAGCACATTTGGTTGGCCTCAAGAAAATTCTTGACGACCATCAAAGAGGTAAAACAGAGACCATCTCAGGCTGTGTTCAGTCTGAACACAACTGTTAGGAGCACTGGACTAAGCAATGGCGGTTTCTGATGTGGGCGACATGGGCAATCGCCCAGGACGGCATCTTGTGAAGGACAGCATGAGACAACGCCCCCCCAATCACCTGGTCCAATCACCAGGACCAGTCCCCCACTGGTCTTCAACTACTGCATTTGACGTGAATGCCACAAACAAGAGCAGGAGTTGAGATAAGTCAGCTACTGTCTCGTTTGCTGTAAAGAATACTCAAATAATACTTGGAATTGGATCATTTCATTTGACCAATGTAAAGCTTAATTGCTAATGTAAATTGTATTCTCCATATTGATTAATAGATTCAAATAATATTCAAACTTTTGGATTTTGAATAAATGCTAAAGTGTTAGAACATGTCCATAAGCTTGCTCAACCCTCGGAAAATATCCAAGAAATGAATATATTTGCACTAAAAACCTCAGATTGTGGAACTAACACATACAGTCTGCACCTTATCATCTCTCACTATCACTATAGGAATTTGGATTGCTTGTTATCACATTGAACACACACACACACACACACACACACACACACACACACACACACCCACACACACACACACACGCACACACTCCCAGTGAGGCTGTCCGTTGGCTTGCTCTCAGAGGAGTTCAGGTATAACAACACATTTCCAAAACTGACATTTAATCTAAGCCAACAAATCACTGTGGAGATCCCCCATCCATCTATAAGCTGAAATGTATTTATGGTCATATTCACATACACATACACGCATGCATACGTGCAGACGCACACAACTCTTGCGAAAACTCAGAGATTTCACAGATCAACTCTCTCTGAGCCCATGCAGACTGTCTTGGGAATATATATTTATTTGTGATTTTATTGGAGAAAACGGTATCTTCCATTTTCATTATTGACACCGTCTCAGAGCCCCATAGGTGATGGTGTGGTGAAAATTGTGTTTAATTCCTTCGTTTTGCTGACATTTTAAACTTGACACTGAAAATAGGGGGAATCATCCAAATAACAACAAAAGAGTAATTTTATGCTCATTAGCTTTGTATGTTCTCTTTAAGGTGTCTGCTGAATGAAGAGATAGAAAGACTTAGAGGGAGATGTAGCCGCCAAAAAAAACTGAACTTTTTCTGACAAGCTAAGCCGACTTAAAATACTTACCGGGGGCAATATTGAATAAAGATGATGGGTTTAGCTAGGTGGCTGTGGGATGAGGATGGGCTGTGCTGAACTGCAGGGTGTTCAGGAAACTGGTTTAACTTGGGACAATTAGAAAAGTGGGTTGTATACAAACCTCAGAGCTGCAGGCAGTATTAAAGTCTGTTAAGAAGTATAAGAATTAATTAACTTGGTTATTAGAACTCAAAAGACTGTTGAAAACTTTGTTTAGACTGAGGAGATAAACCATTTCATAAGTAGATCATCTGCGATCTATAATTGTCTCTTGCTGGAATCAGCTTTTAATTCACCTACTTATTACTTCGTTAATTTTTTATCACAAGAAAAAAACAAAAAAAATAAAGCCAAAATGGAAGCCGGTTGAGATGGGAGACAGAGAGACTCGGGGGCTCTGTGGGCTGCACTGACACTAATGATATCTGACCTCAACCAGACAAACAGCCAGATTTTCAATCCTCTGTGTTCCTCTCCTCTATCTTTCTCCCTCCATTGTCTCGGGGGCATTGCTTCACACCATTATTTGGCTGGAATTAGCTTTTACCACCTTTTTCCCGCTATTTGCCTCCCCTCAAGTCTTGTTTAATGTTCCTTGCTTTCTTTGTTTTGTTCTTCTTCAAATACTGCTCATTGGTTCTCCTTTCCTTCTGCTTGTGTTCATCCTCCTTATCAGTTGCTTTCTTTTGGTCTTTTTTTTAATCTCCTACCGTGGTCTTTAACCCCAACTTCCCCCTTCTTTTGCTTTGTCTATGTAATTTTATTGCTTTCTCTCTCAGACTCTCAGTTCTTTAAGTTCATATTTACCTCCTTTATGTTTTTCACTTTTTAAAATATTTCTTGCATGTTTCTCATTTCCGTTTCATTCCTGTTGTTTAGTTTCCTTATTTCTTAGCTCACTGTTTGTCACTTTATTCTTGATTTTCCCCTCCCTGTAATGCCTCCCACTCAAACATGTCTTTTTCCCATTTAATTATCCATCCAGGCTTTGGATGCTAAGGCAGATGGCTGAACACAGCTCTGTCTATCTCCATATCTCTTTGCAGACATTGCCACTCCTTACTCCCTCTGCCTCCCTTCTTTCTCCCTTTCCATTTCTTCTTCCTCCCTCGTGTGTCCAGAGGGTGTCAGCCGCCAGTGGTTACTCCCATCCGTGCCGCTGACCACCAGGCCATGCTGCGGCACTGGCACTGATCGGATGTGACAGCTCTCTCATTATTTAAAGTCAGAGTCACTTTGTGTATTTGCCTCTGTCTGTGTGTGTCCAGGGGTTTGAATGAGCGAAAGGGTGTGAGTGTGTAAATGCCTGTCAGATTGTCTTTGTGTGTTATTGCCCTTCTTTCTGAGGGCCAGTGGGGAGAGAAGAAAAAGGGGGCCTAATGAAGTAAGCATCTGATTGGGAAGCAGAGAACCATATCGGTGATAAAGGGGGAAAGAAAGAGAGGGAGGCATTGATGGACTTGTTTGTAACAAAGACTTCAAGTCCAAAAGAGAGTAAATAAGCAAAAAAAAAGAATATTTTGAACCAGATGGATACATGTACAGTAAACTCTTCCTCTATGGCTGCTAAAAATCTGTTTTGAATTTGTCACTTAGTTTCATCCAGCTGGGGGAGAATTGGCTTGTGTCTGCTGGTTTGTTGATGCCCAACCCCTTAATGGGTTTCAGCTGCAATATATTTAGCCGAGATCCACACGTCTGAGAGAATGGTAACAGACAGGCGGCCAAACCAGCACACAGGAATGAGGGCATGTCCCCTTTAAGCAAATGTATTTGAATGAATTCTGCCTTTTCAGGCATTTTGCTTATCTCAACAGTTTGTTGCCAGGTGAGCAACACAATGAACATTGAACTGCATGTCGCAAGCCATTTAATGGTCCATCTCCCAGTCTCTTAGTAACACCTTAAAAAACAGCTGGTGACCAACCACATTACGGTTGAATAGATGCTCAAACTAATTGATTCTCACAAGAGTCCACTTTTACAAGTGGAAGCAAAGAGGGTTAAAAAAAAAAAGCAAGTGCCAAGATCCTGAGTTTCACTGAGATTCGACATCCCACACATGTGCCACTGGGATTCTGTGACTTTTGACTGAAATATTGGAGTTTTGATAATCAACCCTGCAAAATAACAGAGTGGTCCCAATGAGCGCTCTTAAAAATGAAGCGGAGCTAAATATGCTGCTAATAAACACCCACCAGACAAACTACATGAACATTAGTTACATTTTGTCAAAACAAAAAGTGAGTAGCTGAAGACATGCAGCAGCGGTAGAGTCAAGACCGGTTCTTCTGAGACCAAGACCAAGACAGAGGCCGAATTCTTAACTTCAACAAATATTTCAGAACATTGCTTTTCGTACGCCACAAAAGGCAAAGATTAATGGAAAAACAGTTAACTTTGCAACCAAAACTATCTGTTGGTAATTGTAATAATTGTCATAATAAGCTAATATTTAAGTAATTTGGAGAATGCGTACACACATTCACACATGTTCTCTAAATTCAGTTAGCCAATTTACATCCCAAAATATTTGTATGATAAGAAAAAAAAACAAAACAAAACAAAACAGAGATTAGGCTAATAAAGTTTTGCCATATTTAAAAAATATATTTTGATATGATTATAGATGTTAACATTCTTACTGTTCCTAAAGACACATGTCCTGAACATATCAATAAAGTATTAGGCATTTACCATCAGAGTTAGTAGAATCCATGGGATTTACAAAAAGTATTCACAAGACACATCCTTCCCAAGTATTGCTGCTTCCATCGTTTTATGACCAAAGTCTGACCACCATTTTCTGATAGCTACTACAGCTGGATTATTAAATTAGATTTAAGTTTTTAAAAAATAGCATGCAATGTTAGTTTATCTTAAATTACACCTTAAATTAAATTACCACCACACAACAAGTGTTCTTTTCAAAAATGGCTTCCAAGATCACACAAAGCACTATCCTTTTACAAAGTCTCTGTTGGCAACAAGCTGTAAATAAGACTTATGTCACTTCACTTTCAGGCATTTATTTATATGTTAAATGGCCTCTTGCATAGAGAGCTTTCATTCCTCTAAACAGACACTGACTTATTGTCAGTCCCTTCTCTACCTGTAGATATGAGACACTGCCTCCACCTGTGGCCTGTAGAAGTAATGAGGTTAGCGAGAGCGCACGCCTTTCCTAAGGCTCTAATACCTCTGCCTGTCTTTGCAGGTATGTTCATGTGTTAACTTTAATCTTGTATTCCACTGAGTACGACTGTGTGTGTCTCAGCTTTTCTCGCCTTGCAAGGCCCATTTTTCCAACAAATAGCACACTGTGAGGACCCACTGCTCCTTATGGGGACCGCTCCTAATATGCTGAACCTCTTGTTTAGGGTTACGGGTTAGGTTTAGTGATCAGTTTTGGTTATTGTTACACATACACTAGTAAGGGTTAGAGTTAGGGAAAATGTCATGGGTCAGGCATAAATTTGGTTATTAAAATGAATGGAAGTCAATACAAAGTCCTAATATAGGCAGAAGTACAAACGTGTGTGTGTGTGTGTGTGTGTGTCTCCGTGTAAGAGAGATTGGTTTGGTGATGGGGTGGTTCATACCTCTCTCCGGGCTGTAATACACGGTGGACTATTTCCGACCATGCCCCTGTATCTGTCTCCATTCATATTGGCTCCGAGTTACCTGAGGGCTGCTGGGGTTCTCTGACAGATATTAAAGGAAGGAAGTTCGCCAGCAGCATTTTCTATATGAGGAAACACAATAGAAGGCATGACTTTATTGTCTTAAAGGTGCAGTTTAACTTGAAGTAAAGTGAAGAGTCAAGCTGGAAACATGGTTAGGTGAAAAGACTGGGGAAAAGCATGGATTTACAGAAGATATCTTAACTGTTTGTTCAAAAACAAGCGAAAAAAGAGGGGTGGTGGGTAAAAGGAAGCAATTATATCTTCACAGGGATGTCACTGAAAGCTTAACTGAAAAATTTATAGAAAGAAGTTAAACTGTCACAGTCCTTCTTTAGCAGTACACATCGTCCATAGTTCAAGGTTTCCCCCAGTGTGTTATAAATCTGGCAGGCCGCCAGGCTTTACAGGCTAAGCGCTGCTTGTTTTTTATATATTTGAAAAAATAAAACTGTTTAAAATGATCTTTTTTACATCAGTAACTCTGGATTGCACGCGTCTTTGCTGCACTGAGCATTTCTCTGGCAGAGCAGAACCATTCCTGAAAGTTTGGGGATATAGCCGATGCACCAATCACACCTGCAAAGGCGTGTTGGCCACCCAGCGTGCTGCTGCGGCTGCGTCTCCGAAGTTTACCTCAGCGCGGTTCGCGTCCCACCACTCACTCAAACTGGACTATTTGGAATGTGTTTTTACAGAAAAGCTTCACCCCCCCGCTGGCATTCATATTAACCCCCTGTGAAGAATTATTTTTCTTCTGAGAATAAAGCATTAATGAAGTCTAAAAGCCACACCGCTTGCTCTGCTTGCACAAGTTTAATGTGAACTGCAAACATAACCTGTAGATGCGCTTTGAGAGGTTCTGTCACAAGTAGTTGAACAGTAACATTTGTTCCCATTATGAATGACTTCATTTTTTTTTAACCCCTGACCACATTTTCTAATATTAACTGTCTTGTTCTGGCTCTGACTCCTATTTTGTCCTTTTTTGAGTTTGGCCAGTGTTTTCAATTTCAGTGCCTTGCGTAAATTTATGCTCTGTTCATTAAATCATAATTTCACTTGTGATTTGGACTGCCTCCTCCCTAATCTTAGGTCCTCCTCCACAACCTGCAAAACTGTCTGGTTGTTAACACTTAACACATGTGTCAGTAAAGGGGTGGCAATGGCTCAGAAGGTAGGCATTCGCCCTGCATCTCAGTCACTTTTAGCAAGATATTTTACCCACTTTGCCTGCTGGTAGTCACTGTGTACAATGTAGCTATCAGCATCAGCGTTCACATTCAATGACTGATTGTAGTGTAAAGCACTTTAGACTCTTCTGACATCATAAAAATGTGATACAGCTCCAAGGCATTTAAATTTAGTGAGCTTTTTTTTTTTTTAAACTAATTTATGACATTTTCATTTTGGAGAACTACTTGAAAAATGAGGCAGATGTGCTTACTTACAGTACACTACCATATAGAAAGTGAATAATTCTTAAATAGAGAAGGCTTGCTTTAAGAGAAAGAGCTTGTTAAAAAGGCAAGTGCAAAAATGTCAATTAACTGGACCAGGTTCGGGTTTAACCTCCTGCTGTCTTACTGCAACCCGGTCGGACAGGGGAAACCCTGCTAGTTAGATAACCTTAAATAGATTTAGCCTTAATAATTAAATAAATCCTAGATATTGTGCATCAAGATTAAAATTCTTCATTTTAGTCAGTTTAACTCGTGTAGAAATTATTTTATTGCAGCGTATTAGCACCATTTTCGGAGGCTAAATGTTTTAATCAAAAGTTAGCGATCTACTTAAAACTTCCTTGGAAAGTGTTGAGCAAAAATGATGGATACACACAGGCACACCAAGCCAACAGGGAGTGCATTCATGTGGCTCATTTCAGCACCAGTTTTATGCCTGAGCTGCTGACTGAAAGGTTTACTCTCTGGTGCCCTGAAACAAATATTAAAAACAGAAGAAGCATCCAAGCATGCTCTGATGCAAGTCACACTGTGTGGCATTTTCAAATACAAACATGGATGTACAGCCATCATCAGGGCCAGAGTTTTCTCTCATCTAGAATATGTGAGCATTCAGTGGTGTGACACTCGATATCACAATGCTGTGACACTGTCTTCTACGAAAAAAATAAAAAATTAAAAAAAAAGTTAAGATGTCAGTGACATCAGAAGACGTTAAACTTTGACTCACAGGCTGCAAATATTCACTAAAAAGCTTCAGAAAGACCGAAGGACCCGAAAAAGCAAATTACTTCTGTTTTTAATTCAAAGACAGCTGAGACAAATTAATTATTAACACACGCCTTTGTGTGTCTATAAGATATTCTTATTAATTTTTAATGGATTGTTGGAAAATAATCCAACTCTGCTTATTGAAAATGGTGTTAAATGAAGCCCTTAGCACAAAGCAGAGCAGGGAGTATAAAATTACTGGAAATGGTGATGTTGGGGGAGGGGAAAGAAAAAAAAAAGTTCAGATCCTTCATTACTGCGTTTATGTTGAGCATGACTCAATATACTTGCATGTATTATCCTATTGTTACATAAGACTTTTCATTTTGAATTCAGTCTACTTCAAATCCAAGACATTAAAAATAAGCAAATACAGTTGCAGTTCAAGTTTTTAGTGAGAAGTTATGTTATTGGTCTAATTTTCACAATAATAGTACTACACTTAAATCCACTCAGTAACTTGATTTCTGATTACTGATTGCTTCTTGAATAAGTAACTTAGTTACTTTACTGATTATGTTGAAAGTAACTAAATTAGATTAGTTACATTCACCTCATATGGAAATGATGGGTCAACTGTGTTTAAGGGCAGCATTTCCTCTACTGTCTGATCAACTACTTCAACTTTTCCCCACTTACTGGTTTTTCACCAGAGTCCAGGTTTCAATATTTGGGGGTTGGGAGACCCCTTGTACTTAATTTGCAGCTCTGCTTCACACCACCTGCGAACGTGATTGACTTGCTTGTCACTTTGACTGCGCCATTCTGCGACTCACAAACATTACTTCAAAATTTGATGTAATATTTTTGATGATTCATACTTTCATGGTTGAGTTAGTGAAACGAATGAAATTTTTCCTATACTTCCCTACATTTCAGTCGGCCTTAAGTGGAAAGCATGTATATTTTACTGACCTGACAAAGCTTATTTTCTCTGTAGTTCTTTCAGATCCATAAACATGTAATTTTTTTTAATGAATTTTTGTCATTTTCTGTCTTTCACAGAAACAGAATATGAAAATGAAGCTGAATCCCTACTGTTAAGCACCAACCTTCTAAAAATGAAACGATCAATATTTTGCCTTAGGAAGCAGAAAAGAAAAAAAAAATAGCAGTTTTGTGATTTCTTCACATTTACATCTGCATTTGGTCTTTGCGTTTATCTGAATGAGCTTTAAAATGTTTTATTACAAACTCTCTGCAGTCAAAGTACAAATGAGAGATATGCAAATATTTCAGAGTAATATTCAAATGTACAGCAAATTAAACTCAGAATAGTTATTCTGAGTTTAATTTGCTGTACATTTGAACTGGAAACTGTGTACACGCTTATTTTATGGGTGTGTTTTTTTATTTTAATTTTTTTTTAATTTTTGGCAAAGATAGCTTTAAGCATGTTGAATTAGTGTTTTGGTACCGCAGCTTTTCCCCCCTGATAATCAGTAGGATTTGATTTATTTTAATCTCACAAAACCATTTCTTTCAAAGTCTAATTAAACATTCCAGAAACAAAACCAAACAAAATACAATTTAAAAAAGCCAAGGACAGAGCTGGGGGGTGGGGGCGGAAACAAAACAAAAGCTGTCCTGAGTAGTGATATAAAAGATACCATTGCTCATGCACAGAACTCGTACAGTACAGTAAACTGTCCTCAGGAAAAACACACACAAACCGTTTGGGTGATAAACGATGAGGTTCAGAAAATTACCAGTGAGATAAATCCAGAGCCCAACAGCCAACAGTGAAGATCAATAATAATTTATTGGTAACTTTCTTCTTCATACATTTTTTTTTTCCCCAGTCTGTTCTTTAAAGGGTGCAGTAAGGGAGGTTGAAGACAGAATGAAGAAAAGTGTGCGTGTGGCCTTGAAAGTTGATTAAAAACAGGTGCAGTGACAATCACATCAAATTGATGGAAGCCTTGTGTGAATACAGGGCTCATATTGTGCTTGTGTGCATGTGTGTGTGTGAGAGAGAGAGAAGAGTATGTGTCAGTGGCTATTGATTGTTGATCATAATTCTCTTGGTGCAGTCTGGCATCTCCATCACAACAATTTACTGGAGCCTGCATTGACTTATGGGTTGCAAACTTCTGTCAGTGCTAACATGCCCTAAATAACAGAACAGAGAGCTGATAGATGAATGGACACGGGGAGAAACGGAGGGAGAAATGCTACAAGGGAAAAAGGAAATCCATTCTTTGGAAGTTAATTTCAGTCTCCAAGCATAATCCAGCAAAAACACAGTATGAGCTGCAACATTACTGGGGTCACTCTGAGAGATCCGCAGCTTGTTCTCCTGCCAGCCAACCCTCGCCCTTTTCATTTCTCTTGGATTGTAGCGCCCTCCTTTGATTCTTCCCGGAACTGCAGGGATGAAACTGCAGAATCTAGAGCCACTCCACATTCAGTGGTTTCAGCATTTGCTTGTGTCTATTGAGTTGCTAAAAAAACACGTACTATAAAATAAAAAAAAAGAAAACGTATTACACAATATCTATTGTGTCTTTTCTTCATAATACCTATAACATCCATTCTTAATTAGACATTAAAAGACGAAAAGAGGGATGCAAAGTAACGTTTATGTCAGAGAGCCTCACTAACTACATAATTGTAAAAACGACAGTTACAGCTACCTCTAGTTTTGGTTATGAAAAAACAGGGCATGTAGTGAGAATGTCAACATGGGGAAAAAAAGCTAATTCGGCAGAGGAGACAGAAGGTAATGCAAAGCAATTTCCAAAATTAAAGGAACAAACATAAAGAAACTTAAATTGAAGTCAATAAATACAATAAAACAATAACAGCAAAAGCGCTAATTAAACAGGAAGAAGCATTTAATTCCAAATAAAAAATGAGGACATCATAAATAATAAAATTGTTAAACATTTTTTATGGAAAGCTTCAGTAAACGGCAACGTTTCCAGTTCAGTATCTGCTCATCTGAGCTCCTCCTTAATGTTGTTAAGTCATGAAAAACTGAACTACATACGCAAAAAGACTGGCATAAAACTATTACTCTATTAATGCACTCTATCAATAAACTATCAATGTAAGAATGCCTTACATTAACCCACTTTCAGTTTCTGGAGGAAAAGGAAGAGTTTCACTGGGTGAACACATGACATGTTTTAACTAAAACTCTGTCCTGAAGGATGTCATCCTCTTTGCCACAGAGACCTGCAAGGGTGAGACACATGCGCATGACATTCTCCACTTCGATAATGGGAGGGAGGTACTGTGTCCTCAAAGTAATCCTGGATCCATGTATAATCTACAGTCTAGGTAATCATTGACTGTAATTGCTCAGGTTTACTTCAAATCCTGCAAAAGGAATCTAAATAATTATAGGTTCCCCAAAAGAGATCCTGCAGAAGAACTGACGCTACCGCCACCATCCCGAGAGTAGAAATGCCTGTGTGCACCATTTCCCCCTAACTGGTGTTGCTCCCGTTATCTGAGAGGCGAGGACAGCTGCCCCGATCCAAGCCAATGTTTTCCTGCCATTAGCAGAACGCCAACAGTAACTACTTCCCACTGTTTTCAAATAATAGGAACCCGAGGATGGAGCTTTGGTGTGCCACACAAGACGTTTTGATTCATAATTGACAAATGCTGCAAAGGGACCCAATCTACCAAGTGACGTGAACCATTCGGGCACAGCAATAGATGTTCAGAACTCATGTTCAGTTCGATATGATAATCCACAATAAACAGGTCGCTGAGTTGTAGTAGAAAGAAGACAAAAGGTCTTGAAACATTGCTACAAAGACGTAATCTGAAACATTTGTCTGCACAGTATTAGTGCAGAAGTGTGGTCAAGAACCTGAAATTCTTAAAAGAAAAAAAAAACTGCACAAAGGAAAGAAAAATGAAACAGCAAGAAAGAAGAAGGACAAACCAAATGAAAGGGAAGCAAATAAATGAAGACAGGTTGAGAGATACATGGAAGATATGGCAAGCAGACAAATAGGCCGACTAGAATCACAGACATCTTTATCAACCAAAGCATTCTTCTGTAGTCAACATGCAGGCATTTTTCTGACCACCTGGTTACATTTAACCGTTGAAACTGTCAGAAGAACACTCACGCACACACACACAACACTCACGCACACACACACAACACTCATGCACACACACACACACACACACACACACACAGGTAAAGACTGAACAGTCTTATCTGTGCTCAATCATGGATATGTTTGTACACTGAGCGGGGGGCGGGGTAGGGTGGGTTGGGTGGATTGTGTGTTTTCATACAGTACAGGTTGTGTGTGATGAATACAGTATTTAGGGTGGCATGATTGGGGGAATATATAACAAAAGGTCAAGCTGTCAGCAAAACAGGCAAGCTCACGGAACTAGCAGCTCTGCAGAATACCAAAGACGCTCCACTAGCGCCAGGCGGACGTGTACGCTTGCATGAACAGCAACGGTGCTTGTTTTGCAAGTTTAATGTGTGCTTTAATATAAATGAAAGGCACGCTGAAAAAAGTCGCTTTTTATTTTTTGGCCATGTTTGTTTTTTGTCTAACAATAATTTTCACATGTAAAAAAAATGGCTACTAAGACAAAACAGATAAATATGTTCCCTTTAGATCAAATCTGCTACCATTTTGCTCAGTTAAGTATTACTTCCCATTTCTTTCTATGTGTAAAAGGCTATTGCCATCAGCAACACCCAGTAATATTTTTAGACCCATTTCTTCTCAATCTGTCTTGTTTTTTCTTTCATTCTTTCACAGTTGCTGTCCTCTTTTTTTCCCCACTATTATTTTCCGTCTACTCACTTTAATAGGGTTCCCTTCTTTCCCAAACATGTTTTCCTTTTCTTGCTTCTAATCACTCCAGCCTCCTGGACTCACATTCACCTTTCAGCATTCCCTCCCTTCTTCCTACCCTTCATGTCATAGGGTACCACAGTTAATTAGCCACTAGTGATTTTAGCCTCTCAGTTGAATCTGAGCAAGAGCAAAAGATGCTTTTTTTTTTTTTTTCTCCGCACTCAAACTCACCCCTCCATTTGTACTTTTACGCACCCCTGTCCCCCATCTTCTACATCTGTTTCCCGACTCGGTAAAGGCAGAAAGAGCTATCTGTTCATTGGTTTAAGCTCAAAGTTAACCTCAAAGTTATCCTATTTTTTGCCTTTGATATGGATTTGCTCTTTGTTTCCCTCACAGAGGAAGGAGGGACATGTCCCAGTGTGTGCCTGTGCTTGAAAAACTGCCAGAATCAGCCATTAAAAAAAGTACAAAAGGAAGAACAAGGGGAAAAAAAGCAACACTTGTGAAGTCGTCCCTTCATTGCTTTTATTCATAGCAAGGAGTCATGAATAAAATTTTAAATACATTTTGTTTGTGCTTAAAAAATAAAATGGTCCCATTTGGCACTCAAGACATGAGCTCGCTTGTAGTGAAGTTTATGAATGCTCTTTAGCAGCATTTTCTAGGTGGAAAATGTAAAAAACCTGCCATTCCAATGCAGCAGGAAACCTGTGATAAGAAAATAAATTTAAAATAAGCTAGTTTTAAAACTTAACATGTCTTGATTGAAATGGCCTAATTATAGTTTTGAAATCAGTAACTTATTCTGCCCTATTAACCTTTATGTTACCTGTAGTTACAGCAGATGGTTTGCTAGGACCGTTTGAACTGCCTTTTGTCTGTGGGAAAACAATACAGTGGAAGTTGTAGCTTTTCACACTCATCTGTGAAAGGCCGTAAACACGGCAGGGGTTTCGGTTTAGAGAGGGGGTCAGAGATAGCTCCTGGTTGGATGAGCAAAGATACGCTTTATTTGAATAAATTAAAGATAAGAATACGCCTTTACTATAAAACTTTCTACACAGAAGAAACAAATTAGATTTGCTCTTGCAATTCTCCAAAGACGTCTTTGCACGTCTTTGCTTTTCTTTCTTTCTTTCCTTCTTCTTCTTTCCATTTATGTCAGGTAAATGAATGTATGTCTCTGTTGTTCTGCAGTTTCTGTTGTAATTTTATGTGTTATCTCCTATTGGATTAAACTGCAATTCTGTGACGTCTACACTCATTGTTGTTTTTGTGTGGCTACACGTGGCCCGCCGGGAGAACCTGGGATGAAGAAGTTCGAGCCAAAGAGTTTCTTTCTTAAGAAATATTATAACCTAGAATCGTCTTCTGACACCTGCCAGAAGTCACTCTTTACATTGTTTCAGATATAAAGTTCTGGCCACATTTGGTGCAGCACTTTGCGATGAATCAAAACTTCATTGCAGTGACATACTCTTACTCTAAAAAAAAAAAAAATGTAAATGTAAACTTTTTCTAGCTATGTTGTGTAACAAGATGTTGAGTTTTTATATGAAAACAAGGGGTGCCAAAAGCAATTATGAACAAAGTTAGCTTTGTTTTATCAAAATTGTCAAGTTTGATCATCATCTCTTTGTCAGGAAATAATTTCCACATAGTTTTTAGTCTGTTATTGTTTCATAAATGCCTGCTTGAGATGCGGTGTTATCAAACAATAGATGAAGGAATGAGGTCACGAAGTGGCGTTTTCAATCAGCGGGTCTTTTCTTTGGGAATCTATAATGTTTTAAGATTCTTCTCTGCAGAAGCTCCGTCAAGTCAAGTTCAAACTTATTTTTTTGGCAAGATAAAGTCTCAAACACCCAATTTAAAATTTTGATCCATGGTTTCTTCAAAGATACAATCTATCACTCAGTCATTGAGGACCCAGACAATCACAATTGTGTGTGTGTGTGTGTGTGTGTGTGTGTGTGTGTGTGTGTGTGTGTCCCAGTGCAGTCTGTGGACCAGTGGAAATATCCTACTATTCAAAGTTTTGACATCACACATGACAATCCTTTGTGGAAACTGTATGCAAATGGGTCAATGAAGCGCATTATAGGATTCAAGGTTTTTACCAGTCTCCTTTGTTCTCTAGTCCATTTTGTTCTCATGTAACTGAGCCCTACAAGTACACTGATCCATGATTAGATATCTCAATTGAATTGCATTATCAGTGATTAAATTACTGGCACCTCTAACAATTCCTTCTAACCCTGGAAGACACTGGACTTAAAAATCATTTAAATAAAGTTCAACCATCTCCAAACGACTCTTTGTGCGAGTACTTTGGAGATTAAAATGTGTTTTTACATTTAATTTCTTTCTTTTTTTTTTTTTTTTTGGTAAGGTTTTATCAAAACGTAATATTAAATATAAAATAAACATGCTCTATTTTATGTCTTTTACAAATGCTGCACAAAAATGATGTACACATGCTCTAAAACTCTGTTCTTTTCCTTTTTGTCTCCAGTTTTTATTTTGAGCCACTGAGCTTCTAAATGGTTTCTCCCTGTGATATTGCACCTGCATTAGTCAACTTGATAATTGTGATTAATTGCCTTAACATTTACGGGCATGTCTGCACACACACGCACACCCACACACCTACACACATGCATGCATGCAAACTCAAGTGAATGCACACAAAAGGACAAGTTCCACCCTATGAGGTACATTTTTCCAGTGATCTTGCAATTATAAAGAACAAACACTGACAGAGTCCAAAATTTGGATAAATTAAAGGTCTACTGTTATGCAAAATTCAGTTTTTGCATGTTTCTGTACTTTCTTTGGAGTATCTCCTGCTTCTAGAAACAGTCCAAGAACAACAAAAAAAAAAATAATAATCCATCCAATTGTTTTTGGGGAATAAGTAAGTCTTTTGCTGGTGTCTGGAAAACAACCCGTTTCAAAAACCTCTAACTTCTTGTGTCACAATTTCATTACCTACCAAACCCAAGCCAAGCCCAGCTCCTCCCCTGGCAACCTAAGAGGAGCTCCACCCACTTCATTACCGAGGTGACACTAAGTTTGTTCTGCTGGTTTTACTGCTGCACAATGACTGCTGGAAAAGGAAAATGTTTTGTTATTGGCTGCAATATAGATATTTATATCTTCTCCCAGTCGCAGAGAGCAAGGTCAAAAATTTACATTTGAACCATTGTGCACATGTTTGTAGGCATTTTCACATGCCTGGGGTGTTATTGTAAACTTAGAATTGGAGGGTGTGGCCAGCAGGAGCTTATTTGTAAAATCGTGATGTAGCCCTACAAAACTGCATTCCTAAATTAGCTCTAAACAGGCAGAACTGATCGGGTGAAATCTAAATATCTGAGAATGAATTTGTGTGTTAAATGTAAGGTTGTTTGGTATACTCCTCAGACTTATCCTAGCTTGCTCAAGAAAGTATAATAGAAGATTTGTAAAGCCATTTAATTAAAAAAATAATAATTGTATGTGTGCACATGCGTGGTGTTACATTTCATCTTTTCAATGTTTTTTTTTTTCACTTGTAATTTTTGTAGGGAGATTTACAATCCCAATGACATTTCTTTATTAATGGCCATGTACAGAGCCATCCTAAAGCAGAGTGATGCAGGCAATGGTGTGACAGCTGAGCATGAATTACAGGATTGATGTAGGGATACATACTCTCTCTGAGACTGCCTTGTCACTGGTAAAGAAATTGCTCAATCCCAACAGTTTTTATATGATGTATTGAAGATTAAATTGCACATTCAGAGTTTTAGCTTTGAGACATATGACACAATCACATTGGTATAAAGGGCTAAGGAAGTTTGTTTGCATTTAGTTTAATCAGGCTGACACAGGGTAGAAGTGACAGATTTGACAAAAATTGTAGTCAGATAGATTTATCTGGTTACATTGACAGTGATTGTAAAAGCACACAACACACACAGGTCTTCCCCACACCCCAACACACACACACACACACACACCTACGCACGCACACACAGACACACACAGTGCTTTCATCATTGGTTGCTCTATATAAGTTCAGTCTATTTACCATTTAGTCCATTTATGTGAAGGTGCTGTATGTTACAGCTGAGTTTGTGAGATGAACTCATGAACTCCACTGTAAAAACAAACTTAGTAATTATCTGGAAGTTTCTGACTAGAAAATAATCTTCAGAATTTATTTTTAATTTTTTTTATAATCATGAAGATTTATAGATTACCATTGGCTGGACAAATAACAAATCTTAAGTAGGAAATGTGTTCCACAAAAAACTGGATTTGTGATTTTTGTCACATCGTTCCACAAGGGTCTGTAACACCAGTCCTATGTTCCTAGGCCAACTTACCTGAATCAAATGGCTGAATTACCTCCTCAGTGTGCAATCAAGTTCTCCAGAGCACTGATAATGACCTAGTTAATTTACTGAGCTGTGCTGCAGCAGAGACACATCTACATGTTACAAAACACCTGCCTTCAAGGCCTGGATTTGAAGACCCCTTTCCTACATTAACTCAATAGTCCAAGGAAATCCTTGGAATGATCCCAGTTGAGAGATGGAAAAACTGAAAGCTTTAGTTAGGAGTTTATAACAGCCCATGATAGATTATTTGCCCAGGATCTAGGTAGAAGATCTTAGCACAAACCTTTTCCACGTGGAGTCTGCATGTTCTCCCTTTACAGACATGGCTTCTTACCTGGTACTCCAGAGTCAGTGCTTGGGTAATTGTCTATCCTGTTTATCTCTGTTATAAAATGGCCACCTGTCCGTGGTGAATCTCGTATCTTGTCTATAAAGACGGGCATCAGCTGCTCACCATCCTGACAGGGTTAAACAGGTAAAGAAGTTAAATGATAATTGCCTTATATAATAAGTTAAGCACTTTTATTCTAATACTAAGTCACTTCCAGCCATCTCCCACATGCAACGCTCACAAATCTGTACACCTATATTCAGTATTAGTGGGCAACCTGGAGTTCAGCGCCTTGCACATAGACATGTTATCTACATTATATTATCAAGTCAGACATAAATTACTATTGTGAATTAATAAGCAAGCTTTAGAGAATTGCTTTTGTAATTTTTGGGGCTTTAGTAAGAAACCAGTCTTTTTTGCTCTTAAAATTAAACCAACCAAGTGCATCTAGACTTGAGAAATGAGAAGGGTAGCTCCTTCTAGCTTTACATAAAACTAGAAGAATAGTTACTGGCAAACATGCAGTCAGACAGGAACATACAACTAGGCTGTTCATGATCTTATCTACACACAGCTGACATGGTCTTATGAAAGGCTGATGTGGTCAGAGGGGGTGTAGGAGAGTGGTGTGGACTGACAATCCAACTTGGCACATTCCTACATAAAAAGCTGCTGAGAAATAGCCTTGCTGCAGTGTGTCTAGTCCGGGCTGTGTGCCAGGTGAGAGAGCTCACCTGTGACGCACAGTTAACTTTAGCTGCCAGGCAGGAGCCTTGGCAACTTTCTGTTTATGTCCGTCAGTGTGCGTTTATCACTGGTTGTATATACATCAGTGAACCCGCACCATAATGCATGTGTAGGCCACACAGTACATGAGCTGCAAGCCATGTGAAGATCACAGGGAGAATTTCTTTGCCAGGGCTTTGGAGTTAATTAGCTCCAGAAGCCGCAAGGTAGAACAATGTGTACAGTGCTACCTGCAAAACACAAATGCCTCTCCTCTCTCTGCTTTGTTTTCTCTCATCCCCTTGCGCTGCCCCCTTTTCCTTTTACTCATCCATAACATCAACATATGTCAGATTCATACTTTCATGCTTTGTCCTTCTAAGACTATACGGGATGTAATGATTGGCAAATGTCTGAAAACATTGGTGATAAAGAGATTGAGTTTCCTTTTTTTTTTGTTTTTTTTTTTACATCAGTGGTATTGTTTACCCTGTACACATTTGCTACAAAAATAATTAGCAGCAAAGCTGCTACACCTTCCGTGATAGCAGCTTTGTGCAACTTTAAATTGCACAATGTTTGTTATGTGGAAGAAGAAAATAAATGCAGTGGCATCGAGTTGTTTTCAAAACCTGCAAATTGGTTGAGAAAGTTATCCCTACTGTACTTCCTTTTTCGTTTCCCCTACTTACACTTCAATTTCCTCAATTAGGTTACCCTCACCCCTTCTGATATTTTTCTTTTGCTCATTTCTGGTTTCCCTATCAGTGTTTTTTTTTTTTTTTTAATGTGTGTGTATTGTTCTTTCTCTCCTGTGTCCCATCATTACAGACCTTCACACCCTGGTTTTCTCATCGGAAATTAGGTATTTATTCCCTAAGCTATTAGTATTATCGGAAATATGTTTCATAGGCTTGGCTGACCAGACATGTCCATCTGTTTGTGTGCACATTTTATGCTAACAGGACCGCCTATATTTACTCTAACATCAGATACATTCTTAGGAAATGCTTTCAATGAACCTAATAAAATATTGTAGACTTCTGGCTTTGTGCTCTAAATACATCAGTACTATCAAACACACTTGCACTTTGTTTTTTCTTCTTGGCATTTGAAGTCCAATACTTGACAACGCCAGCACCAGTCCGATTGGTTCTGCTGGCCTTTCAATTTTGAACTGAGAGTTTAGACATTCTTAACACCCAGAGATAAATGAAAAACATTGAATTTACTCTAAAAACGTTGCTGGTTCTTAATAAAATTCATACTGGAATTAAACTGATGAGTTTCAATTCAAATGCTCTTGATAGCCCACTTTGATGGTGTTGCTGTTTAGTTGAGGCTGTTTTTTAGCAGAATGAAGTGGTGAATGACATAAAGCACAGCAAACTATGAACTAATAGCCAAACCCTGACAGAAAGGGATACATGCTGTTGGCGTTATAAGGGCCTACTTTGTTTCCCCAGTAGTGCATGCATATAAACTGATGATGTTGTGGGAAAAGTATATAGATTTTTGATCTCCTCCAAAACAAAAGTGTCAGTCATTTACAGCCTAAAAATGGCCAACAGTAAGCATGCCATTCTGGGTGCCTCAGGTTTTATGATGGTTGACAAAGTGAGATCTCTTTTGCCAGGCCATTAAACTTTCCTGAAAACACGAGGGCAGCTAAGAGTTTAGATTCTCTTGAAAACAAAGAACAGATGCAGTTTTTTTTCAGTTCATGTATTGTTATATATATATATTTTTTTCATGTTATAGATTATTTTATTTCAAATTCTAATTGCTTTTGTTATATTTTTCAGAGGTGGATGGAGTTCCCAAAATTGTACTCCAGTAAATGTGGAACTACTTTACATGTTTCTACTGAAGTAAAAGTAAAAAGCAGACATCCAAGGAATTATTCAAGAGTAAAACATATTTGGTGAAAGGGCAACCCAAGTACGAGTAACGTCTGAGTTATAATTTAAAAATGATGTCATTGGACAACCAAAAATACAAAATTATGCGCAAATTCTGGCATTGCAAGAACTTGCATGAAAAAACGTATACAAACACATAACATAATTTCACAAAAAAACACATTTTAAGCACAAGAAACACTGTTCTAAATTATTTTTAACGGAGTACCTTCAGTGACAATGTATGTTATTTCAATGTTACAAGGTTACATTGAAATAGCAAAACGTTTGTGGAAACAAGAGGTCTCACTCACTACCTGCAGGTCTGAGTATGGTGTATTTTTGGTCAAAACATGCTTATTCTTCATTCAGTGATATTATTCACAGACTGTCAAGTATCCATACATTTTGCTCAAAGAAGGGTAGCAATTCCTCATAAAAATATACTCAAGAAAGAAAATATTTTGACTCAAGTAAGAGTAAAATGTAAGGTGTAGTCCTATTACTCATCTGCTTTTTTTTTGTTTTGACATTTTTATCTAATCATTTTATAATCATAATCAATCATATTCAGGTGATGGTGGTATGCTACGTTGTAGCCACAGCTGGCCTGTGACAGATTGAGGCTGCCATACAGCCACGCCCTCTGATCGCCACCAGCAGGCGAGGAGGATGAAATGTCTTGCCCAATTTAACAACAACTAAGAAACAGAGGAGGGGTTCGAACCGACAACCCGCAAGTTACAGGACAAACTCCTACCGTCTGAGCCATCGTCGCCTGTTGAATGTTATTCATTCAGCACGGTTATGACTCTTGGAATAAAACTGTTGTCAAGTCTATTAGTTCTGGGCCTGATGTACCTGTGGCACTTCCCATGAGAGCAGCGGGTCAAGTAGATGTTGTCTCGGTCGTGAATGGCTCTTCACAAATCAACACTCTGGCGAGGCGGCCGGAGTTGAAGATGTCATCCAGAGCGGAAAGTCGGTGCCTGGCAATTTTCAATGAAACGCTCTCTGTAGTCTGTTTTTGTCTGCTTCAATGCATCTGCTACAAGGAGAGTACAAGGCAGAGTCCAGGTTAATCTCTTTCTCTTTAATGCAACCGTTGAGGCAGCATTTACAGTAACTAATTCATATGACAAAGACCGGGGATAGATGTGCCTGATTTCCTGCTAAATGTGGGTTTGATCTGTTAATCAGGGACATTTGCAGACTGAGATATTATTAATGGTTCATAACTTAATTATGAAATTATTCTCATATGTGATTAAATCAAGAATTTGACTTTAAATTTAGATTGGTTGAGGGCGTCAGCTGCCAGCAGACAAAACCTGTAATGGGGTAAAAAGTATTCTACTGTATTTTAACAGATTAATGGTGATTAAAAAATTGATAGAGTGTCATGGTGGGTGGTGGTAAGGTGAGGAGAAGACGCTGGAACCCAGGATGTAGATGAAGTAATGGTTTTAATAAAGATAACTCGACAGTCCAGAACTGGCAGCACGGCAGAATTAGCAACAGCTAATACCGGTAGCAACAGATAAACGGACTAACATGCGAGCTAACACAATCCAGGACTAATGCAGTTCCACTAGAGAGTGTGGCAGGACAAACAGGCGTGGCAGCAAACCACAAACTTAGACGTTTGACAAGGACCCGACAGAGAACACAGACAACAGGTGAGACTAAATACACACGGGGTAATCAAGGGAATGAGACACACCTGGGAGACAATCAACCGGGAGGACAGGACAGAGACTCACATGGAAACAGAATCACACAGAAAAACTCAACTAAACAAACAGAAACACGGATCATGACATAGAGTGTCAGTTTATTTTTATCCCTCCGTGGCTATAAACTGTCCAAAAGAAAAGATTAAGCTCAGACAAAGGTATTGTTATGAGGTTAAGGTGTGGCTAAAATTTGGAAAATTATTTCTGATATTTAAATCTTACTTCCCATGTAAAAAAAGTGTAAGGAGAATTAAAAAAAAATTAAAAAAGTTTTTGAAAGTCTTGGTAAGGATGGATTTCTTCGGTTCAAAACGTGGGATAAACTTAAGTTTGCAGGTGCTTCTGTAATATTCCTTTTGGTCATCTATTAGTTATTAATGTTTGTAGTTAGGTAAATCATGTGTCTTGGTAATTTTCCAAACTATTCACAAGTTTTTTTTTGTTTGTTTTTTTTTGTAGATATTAAATTAAATACTCTAAGAAAAGAGTTGTTCAATTTTAATTGCTAACTTCGGCCTAAGGATGATGATGTGCATCCTTTGTGAGGATGTTTATTTCAGTCATTAAAAACTTTAAGCATTGATTTGACTTGCACTATAATTATTTGAAACGTGACGTCAGTTTGTTTGTACATTACTGCTACTTTTATGGGTTTTTTTTTTTAATTTTTATTTTTTTTTTGTCTGAACATCCTTGTTACAAAATATGCTAGAGCTCATCAGATACACACATCCTAGTGGCTATTATGGTTATTGGTAGACCTTTTAAGCCTTGGGGGCCTAAGTATTATAAAAATATTAATTTGATTCAGGAATATCATTTTACTTTCTGTGTCCAGATGAAAATTTCACAATTTTGAGAGGAAAAAAAAAATCACTTGGGAAA
>NW_006799950.1:3249476-3270293 GCF_000485575.1 Poecilia formosa
TATATGAGTGATGTTCAATATGTGGAATGCATGCTCACCTTCCTCATTCTTGGATGACATTCAAAAATGTTGCCAGTTTGCAATAGGAGTTTGGCAGAGCCTCCGCTGTCACTGGAAGCAGAAAAAAAATACTACAAGCTATAAAGGCAAGAAGACTGCTTGGCACGGCTATGCACAGTGCTTTTACCGTCACCCACAACCACACATCTGTAAATTAGATTTTTATTATTTGGTTAAAAGCTTAAAAAAAAGTTAAATAAAAGATTGAGTGACACCAATAAAAGGAGTAAGCGACTTGAATTGGTTGACTCTGCAAAATACCTGAACTCACATTGCATGTAAGGGTTCTGCTGTTAGTATGTTATTCTTTTCTTGCTTGCTTAAGCCACCGAAAAGGCTAAAATGTAGGAACGTTTTTAATTCTCCCTACCAAATCAATGGAGAAACATTTCCCAGCTCAACTAGCAGTCTCACAGGCCTGTTTAAGACTGATAGAAAGGAGTAGGTATGGAGAGAGGAGGTCAGAATGAATAGCCTGGCACTCGTCCAAGGATGTTTATGTTAATTCGCAGTAGCCCAGCAGCAGAGGGCCAGTGGCGAACATTTCATTAATGAAATGGAATTGAAAGAAAGCCTATTAATGATGTGTAACCCTCTAAAGGTGATTTGTTTTTAAATGAGATTACACCTGGTATTCTTCTTTTCCTTTTAGTGTGAATTTAAGAGCAGCATGCAACAGCTTTCAGTACTCTCAATGGAAGAGAGCGGGGAGGAAAATAAATAAATAAAGGCAAATTGCCTGCAAGACACAGTTCAAATTCAATACAGATGCCTGGTGCGTTTAATGTCAGAATCACTGTAAATACCATTTGTGAGCTGAGCTTTTTGAAACATCAAAACATCAAAAAGTGAATGATACAGCTACAGTTGGAGGCCTGACTGATCTCTCAGGGACTGACTTTAATATTCACACTGCCTCTTCACACAAAAGATGGCTTGAGCCAGAAAACATCCACAGAATATTTTGTTCATCGAAACAACCCGAGGCTTCTGCAGCGGTGTATTCACTTATCCTCAAAATCTTACATTATTTCACAAGCTTTCTCATGGCCATACGTTTAAGGTAAGGTTGCACACGCTCCAAAATTCAGCATAATACTAATACAACAGTCCACTGGCGGGTGCTTTTGCACAGACATCTGCGTTCTTGCACCCACACAGAGAAACACAGCCCAGTCTTTGCGGTGCTTTGACTGCAGGATGTCCATAAAACCAAAGTATTGATTGTTGGAGAGGTGGGCAGAGATCTTTGAAATGGCTGAATTGGGCGTTTGATAATGGAATCGCTCTTTTTTTTTTTTTTTTTTTCCACTCCGGCAGAATGGCTTCCAGCGGCTTTCTGCACAGCTCCATCACAATTCATTCTGCTTTTGTCTCTCCTAGAGGATCTCCAAGGCCTCCCGGAAAACAGAGCAAACCCCACTGTGCTGCTTCAGAGTGGATCTGAAGACTCTGATCACAACAACACAACGCCACAAGTCAAGTGGAGAATGAATTTGCGAAGTATATCGCTGCTATTGTCTCGAGGCAGGTTAGAAGCACAGTTATATTTCGAGAATTCCCTGCTTCACTTAGTGGAGGACACTAGCAATTCTCTGTTTGGTCCTTATGGTTTTACGCGGCACACTGCAAACTTATTCATGCTAACTTTACTGCAGCTTGATATTTTACAGCAACAAACTTTCAAGTGTGCTACTGTAATTATGTGTAATATCCCAACACAGCAGGAAAGAACACGATACGTAGACTTTAAAATATTTTGGAAAGTTATTTTTGAAAAGTATGACATAAAATTGTATTCAGCCCTACTTACTCTGATACCTCAAAATATAAACCAGTTTCAATAAACTGGCTGAAGATGCTATATAATCAGTTAATTAGTTTAGGGAGATGGCTTAGCTGCATGGTATAATTGAATATAAGGATAAGTTCTTCTGTCCCGTGATGGCCTCAGAGGCATTTTCTCCTGTTAGAGGACATTAGTGAGCAAACCACGTGTTACTATGGTGTTTTCGGGAGAATAGAATAGAACTGAATAGAATCACCCTTTATTAATTATGTATTATGCATTTGATCTGAAATACTTCAAAAGTCTAAGATATATTTTTGAATTGTTTCTAAAGATAATTGTTGAAGTGGATCCTGGAAAACTGTGAAGGAAGGTGCAGAGACTGAAAAACTATTTAATGTCTTGGTTGACCGTTACCTAGAGAAGCATTGATGACGCTGAACGTAACCTCAGTAATTAGTGAAGTATTTCTGAAAGCATGGGCAATATAAGGCTTACTTATATTGTCCATGCTTGTCCAAGCCTTATATAAGGCTTTCTTTAGCCAAATCATTTTATGTGACCTGATGTCGTTCTGACATCAGGTCATGTTCTATTTGCTATGTTATATTTATATGCATTTTGTTCTTTCTTTGACGAGTCCCATGGCGTAGGAGGCATCCGGTTTTGAATTGAGAGTTTCAAGACAGTTCTCACAAACTTATTGATGTGTTGCAGTTTCCAAGGAGAAAGTTGTTCTTGTTGGTTCGGTCATTGTTAGAAAGTCCAGTGTTTAATAATGCAAAAGATTTACATTTTTAAACACTGAATTGTAATATTTAAATGTGAAGCCATTTATGCTGCTGAAACATTTTTTTTCCGCTTATAATACAGATTCTCATATTCTTGACTACTAGAATGCACTTTCTGAGTAATTAAAACAATAAAGTCTTCCTCCACAATTATCATTATCAAGCAACAAGAAGTAAAGGTTGACGCTATGCAGCCCATTCATCTCGAAGTCACACATCACGTCCTCACAGTTTGTGTCTTAGCTCCCACCTGGGAGTGGGTTTTCTTTTTCCTTCCCCTGCACTGCACACTCTGTGCATGCACATTTGCAGCATACTGCACACTATTTACACCACAGCGCATGAAGACATCCACCGTGATGTGTTTATTCAATCAAATTGATTTCCCTGGACACCACAGAGCCAGCATTCTAAGTTAATTGAATTCAAGCTTAATTCATGCCTCTTCCTCGTTCGGGTTCCCCCATTCCGGCAGTCTCCAGACAGTTAAGGGCTGAGCCCAGTGGGGAGCTGTAAGTTTAAATGGTGTTAAATATTTACAGCGGAGAAGTATTAATTCATACTTTTACTGAAAATGTCTTATATTGCACTCTGCTCTAAGTCAGGTCTCCCGTGAACGGGAGCTAGTTTGAGATAAAAAAGTAGAGATCGAAAAAAGGAATAATGCTTCTTCTGTTTCCTTTTTTTCTTTTTCGTTTTTTTTTGGTTTTCCTTAGAAGATAGTTTTAAATGAACCTAATGCTCAATTTTAACCTCAGCAGGAAGCCTTTCAAAACAACCAGTGCCTCTTTTGTGTTCACTGCTCGTACCTCTCATTCTTGCCTGTTTACACATACGGCACAGCACATTTTTTTCTTTGTATTTTGTAAGGTCACCAAATAGTCACAGCAGCAGTGTTATGACTGCTTGTGACTGGTCGAGCTAAAATCACAACAACGTGTCATATTTTAGGGCACCAGCCGATGCTCCATGTCTCCATCTGAAAGACACACTTCATTGTCACTTAACTTACACTTGAAACCTGGCCCTGCTTTTGATTCGTCTGACACATTGTTACAACAGACTGACACTGTTGTGTGTTTCTCTGTGTGTATGCACACATATGTCACTTCCATCGATGATTTGTTCTGAGCTCACATATAGACTGTTTTCAGGTAGCCACTGTGACAGATCTAACCAATGTCATGCCAAAAAAGAGAACCAGAGTGGTTATAAAAAAAACAGGTGTAGCAGATCACCTTGTTTTGATGCACTGTGCAAAAACTGATGAGTGAAGTGTGCCAGAAAATTAGCCATTTTGCATTTCTTTTTATTGTTTTTTTTGTTGTTGTTGTTGCCTAAATTAACCAATTGGAGGCAGTCTACTGGTACCACCATTTCTTTCCCTGAACAATGGTAATTGTATGCCTGAGTGTTACGTGCATTAGAGTAAAATCTGTCTTGATCTTTTGCAGTAAGTTCAACAGCTCAAGGACGTTTGAAGACTATCTTGGAATTGGTCACATTAGGAAAATTTCCTGTCATCAATGGTAAATCAACACTTATCAAACGTGAGTGAAACTGAACTGTTTTTGCAACAATTTTGCCAAGTCATCTGAAATAAAATGGGTTTGGTGAGGAGGTTTAAAAACTTTTTAAACAATATATTTTTCTATGAGTGGAAATATGTATTTATGTTGGGTCCAGTCATGAAGGGCTGAATGTTTGCAGATCATCAAAAGAAGCTGGTAAAATTGTTTCCCAGAATGCACTAAATGAACTAATTTTTATTCAGCTTCTGTGTATGAGGAGTTTCACAATGTGACCATATGAGATCATGGTTCATTATGAAGAGCCATAAACAATTAACATTGGTTGCACATGTAGGGCTCTGATGTATATTTTTGGGGGTTGTCTATAATATGCCTCTGTGAAATGCAAAAATGAAGACGATGTAATAGAGAATTAAATGAAATTAATGAATTAAATGTGATCATTTTTACTAAGCAGTCCAAATATATTACAAATTAAGCAAGCCCAAAATTAGAGGGCAAGTCAGTGGGACAAAGCCTATAAAAGTTCAAACCATATATTTAAAGTCCTAAGCTTAAGGTCAAGACGTAAATAAAGTGGTTCAAGTTAAAAAGTCTAATGTCTAAGTTCATAAGTTCACAGCAGCAATAACACAGGGTCACTGTTCACCGTCACAGAACTGGAAATGTTTGCATAGGCATTATAATATTTTTGCTATTTGCTAACTCTACCACATTTGCAATTCAGTCCATGATTATGTTTAATAGCCACATGCTATAGGAAAACTGCCTTGTTTCAGATATTTGTTACAGACTAATCTCCGTTTAAGGTAAGTGGTATTTCAGAAGACAAATATACAAAATAAAATATCTCAAATTTCTTGAACCAAAAAAAGTAATAATAGTTGCATTTCATATAGAGATCACAACTTGGCTATTATATTTTGAGTTTTATAGAATTAGAGATTAAGATATTATCAAGTAACAACAACACAGCAACAAGAAAAAAGAACTACAACAAAAAAAACAAACAAACAAAAAAAAACTTCAAAGTGCTTATGACACATTCCTGTCAGAGCAGTGAATATTTCAATGTTTTCTGCCTTGAGGGTTTTTGTATTTTTTATAAGGTAGGTGCAGGGGTGGTTACATATGTGGAAAATATGTGTGTGTTACAGACTGAGCTTGTTGCGCTTCTTAGATGGGTTCTGTGCCGGATGTTGGTCCTTGGCTCTGCATGGGATGACACACTGATTTAACTCTTCCACTGAAAATTAACGCAACTATGAGAGGTCCATTCAGCTGCCCGCCTCCTGCCGCCTTTCCATCACCCTTCCTCTTCTCAATAACAGATAAAACGACAACAGAGATTAAGATAGCTCAGTGGCCTGAGCCTCGTCTGTGCATGGTGCAGCACCCAGAAAGTGAAATCGTTGCCAGGTGCAATTGTTTCTTTTGAATAAAAAAAAAATAGAAATAAACTTTGGCTATAATAAGAGACTGCAGGAAACACGGGAGCATGATTAAAATATGGAAATCTTCCAAGGGCAGCGGAATCCATTTTCATGTAGTGCAAACTTGTCGTGTGTAGGATGCTGAGTGTGAGATTTGGGGGGGTGTTTGTGTGTCTGCTGCGTACGATGGTACCCTGATTGAACAGCTGTCACTGCTGGTTGAGTGTGTGTACCAACCAGATGGGAAACACAGGGGTCAATGGCACTGACACATTGCCTCCAGATGAGCTTGTTGGAAGATCCATAGCACAAAAAGATGACACACATGCACACACACCAAATTAAAACATCCCAATGGTATGCAGACAGATGGAGCTGGAGCACAAACGGTAACATCCAAGAAGAGTGAGTAAGTTTTTGTGCTGTAAAAGTCTTCTACGGTGTACAATGCTAAGTATTGGATGAATAAAACCTGACTGTAATTTGAGGATAAAATGAAAATACAATACACACTATTTATTGTCACCATGGATTACTTTCTGGTTCTAGCCAGTTTACATTACGTACTGTAAGTATTGGTTATATATAGTGAAAAGAAATACTCTCAAAGCGTTTGTTTCGGTCATGTTCGTAGAGAGTTTTCAGATCCTCATGCAGAATCAATCTCAGACACAAGGCATCAATAAACGACGCTATTTATTTACAAAGAATAAAATGAACTCGGAAGGATCCAGACAGGAACAGTATTGCAGCAGCATCTGGAATGGGAGGAGATTAATTAGGTGAAGTCAGAACAAAATTGACTGATTGAAGGTGGATAGATATCGGATCACTCTTCCTGTTTCTGTGCGTGGGACTTACGTTGGAGAGATCCTTGTCATTCCAGTGGGTAGGAAGGAGTGTGAATCCTAATCCGGAATAGAGAGGGCAGATTATTTGAGAGTATGCAGACAGGTGAAGGCTGAACGAAGGTGGGGGTGCAGTGGACAACCATGAAGAGCACACAGGGAGACATCTGTCTTCACAGAGTTGATGGTGCCATTTGAAGCCAGAGGTTGTGTTCACTCTGGAGCAATAACAGATGGTCTTAAATTTTACAGATAAATAAAATGCAACTCAACGTATCAGAAAGTTTTCAGTGAGAAAAAGGATTCAGGATTGATTGGTACCAACAAAGCTGGATCATTGTCTGGTTGCTGTAAACTGGTTAAAGAAACCAGTTTCTTCTAATTCACTTTCATTAACTTCGTGTTTAATTCACACTGTTTTAGATTATGCTGTTTTTCATTTACCACAGATGAATATAAACTGAAAGAATACTTAGAATAATCCAGTCAGTCTGATGAGCAATGAACGTTTTGGACTTTTCTCTTTAAGCAGATATCAAACCCTACTATTTCCTTAGCATTCAACATAATAAACTGTAAGAAACCAAAGTAACTACTTCACACCCACTTTCTTCCTGATTCTGTCACATAACCCTTTACAGAAAATCTCCAAGTAATTCCTCTAGAGGCCCCTTTCACATTAAAATATGCTACAAAAGACAAACAACAGTGCACACACAACCAAACCCAAGGGGCAATTATGAGACTTAACAAAACTAAATCTACATTCTTGGGCTGTGGAAGGAAGCTGGAGTACCCTGAGAGAAACCGTGCATGCATGGGGAGAACATGCAAACTCCATGCTACAATGCAAACAACTGCTTCACTCTGCCACATTTTGAGCTAAATTGTAATTTAAATTTCAACGTGAGTTGCAATGGATTTTTTTTTTGTACCCTATTGAGAAAACTCCCAATATTTGTACAAACTTGAAACATGTCTCTCAGCAAAATCTGAGTATATCAGTTAGAAAAATGTTGTACTGTAAGCAGGGCAAGGCAACAAAAGATAAAAGTAAGGTAAGTTAGGTGGCAAATCTATCACACCATCACAAATACCTTCCCTTAACCCTCCACCACCAAAAAATAACACTTCATGTTGGCCTGAGAAACAGTTTACTTGATTTCAGTTGCCAATAAGCTTCAGTAGTGCTTGTGATCACAAGTTAAAACACACATTTCTAATTTCCAACTGACTAAAAAGTTATCTCATTAAGCCAGGTCCTTGTGTCAACGAGTTTATAATTTCAAGTGACTAAAAACATACTTGACTGTGTTGTTGTTAAAGTAAAAAAAAACAAAAACAAAGACAAAATGTTTTGATAATGAAGATAAAGTTAGCAAGATTGTAATTAGCTTTAATGAATGTCTTGTCGAGAGCCTTTGATTTAAACAAAATATCCAGTGAAAACAAGGATAAACCAGAAATTGTGGCAACTTTAAACAAGTTAATGTAAGCTCTAAGTCACATACGTAGTCTTTTTATGTTCTCTGTAATGATTCACAGTTGCAGTCAAAGCATATGTTGTCTTAGATAGCCATCTGCAGTAAACCATCCCCTCTGCAGAATGAACTGCCTCTGCTGCTTTACTGACCAATTAATGATATAGTAAAAAAAGACGACTGCCTATAAAAACATCCACTGGCTTATTTTCTGGGTGGGAACGGTTTCATTAAAAGAGAGCTGAAGACAAAAGGGGACTAAATGAGTGTTCATTTTTTTTGGTATCCTATCATCATGGAACTTTATAACAAAACCACATTTCTGGAAATAAATTTATCAAATGAAATGTGTATTTTAATCAAATTGGACTGTGAGAGGAAACCCAATTTGACATAATTATCAAAACATAATTATCAAAATAAAATTTTAGAAACTTAAATGGTGTTTTTTTTTTTTTTTTTACATTTTTATATGCTTGTAATTTCCCAAAGTTGTAGTCGTTTCCTTATTGGAAATCAAGAAACATTAAACAAAAATAAAATAAACAGTGGCAGTGAAAAGCATTTGAAAGGCACAACTGCTGTGCCACATTTTCTCTCCATTTTGGACCTGGATCGGGGACACTCCCTCGAAGCAGGGGAAAGGAAAACCAACGAGTTGGAATTATGAAGTAGCGCCTAATGCACTGTGCATATCATCCTTCCGGTGGGGGAGAGGAGGGGGTCGTATATGGGAACTCATGACAAAGCACGAAACAAGAAGCAGCCTTGGGCAGCTGCCCACATCACCCGTATCAGAAACCACTGCAGAATGTTCAAACTCAAATGAGTTAAAGACGGGTTGTCAGGTCAGATTGAAAATTCAAAGGGAAATATCTTGCTGTGTTTATGCTGTTTTTGTGTAAAATCACATAAAAACCTAAAAACACTGATTTAACTGTTGCAGTGCTCCATGTAGAAATAATCTTTTAAGAACGGGAAGCTGTCCTAATATCTCAAATGACGTCTGGATCCCAGTCAAAATGACAGATAAAATGTATTCTGCTGCTATCATACCAATTTTGTCGTGACACTGTGCAAAAACAGCTAAAAGGGAAAGGCCTGGGAGGAACTGTGGCAGTCAGTCCCTTGTTAAATCCCTTTTCCCAGACTGAAAAAAGGAAAGTATACAGCTCTTCCCTCCAATCATATGCTAAACACGCCAGCTAATTCTCATACACACACTTAGGCACACCATCTTCCCAGCTGCTCCCTTGGATACCACTAGGATCACTGTGACCAGCTTAATATTGGCAGAATAAGGGAGCTAATCTGCTCTAGAGTAAGACATACACATATTTATATGAGCATGTATGCATGTTTTCTTTTCCACAAGTACACACACACACACACCCCCACACACACACACACACACACACACACGCACGCACACACGCAATCAGGCTATTGCACAATAAGCAGTGCAAGCATGAGTTTGCCAAACCCTTGGCCCAAAGTTGCCCCTTCGGCATGGCATGAATAATGGATGAGTGTACACAGGGTGCCATCAAGTAATAACAGAGTACTCAGACATATCCAAGAACACAGCCGCCCACCCACCCCCGTACATTCACACACATAAGAGCCTCCAGCTGTGAACTCCTGCCATATGGGAGTGCAACCAGGAGTGCAAAATGCCATAGTTGAATAATTCTTCTTCCAAAGGATTATTTAATCTCAATAATGGTCGCGAGGTGCAGTGTGGGATCCATGTGAAATTCCTTCACAAAAAGAGCTGTAACTAAAATTTTCAACATTCAGTCCAGACTTTTAAAACAATCAGTTCCATGATCAGTTTAAGGGAAACTTTTCAACACGTGTGCAAAAAAGAGGATGTATCACCTTATTTTTTACATTTAAAAATGTCATTATCAATGTTTTTCTCAACATGTCTGTCTCGAAGATTGGAGAGGAGGCAGGGGGCGCACTTAAAAATAAAGATGCATTTGCTGCACTTTTATATGCACTCAGAAAAGAAAATACTCTACGTAACTCAATTAATAAAATACACGTCAGCTGCAATAGCTTTTATCAAAATATCAACTATAGAGCTTGTTGTGTACATTATATGTTATTTGGTATGGACTAAACTAATATAAAATTGTTATTTTCATTTTGCTTACTGAAAGTCTAGGTTCTACCCAATTACTGCAAAACTGCTGAGTTTGGGAAATTATATTTCCCTCTTTCTTCCCCACAAAAATCTGCATGGTGTGGGGTCACAACTGTTTTCAGCCCTCTTGAATCAAGATTGTGCAGAACCACATTCGGGGTATGCGTCTTCAACCAGGCATGCACAGATTGTGAAGATTTTGTCCATTTTGCTTAGGAAAATAGCTCAGGCTTAGTTAGACTGGATGGAGAGCCTCTGTCAGTTTTGAAGTCTCGCCACAGACTCTCAGATCTCTGGTATATGTTGTTTTGTTGTTTTCACTCAGCTTATCCTGCTTTACCCCCACAGCCAAATAGTAATGCTACAGATGTCCATTGTCTTCCAGTCCACAGGTTGTCAGCCAAATGTCTTTGATGTTAGAATGTCAATAGAATGTGACTCTCCCAAGTGACGATGTGTGGAGAGTTTCTTCAGAGAAACAACTGTTGTGATGTGCTGCTGGATTGTAAAGTGTTCCCCTAGATGGGAAAGGGAGGGACAAATGGCTGTGCTGCTATACATACATTGTAATTCCTGTAAATAAATGAGGAATGTTGCATTTTGAAGGCACCGCTATGTGTGGTTTCTCTGTCTGCTGAGAGAAACAGTCAAATAATGTTAGGCAACTATTTTGGGATTAGCACTCTGATAATAATGAGTGGTTATTAATGGGGCAATTATCAGTTTAGGGCTAAAATAATCTGGGCTCGGACCATCTTCTTGACTATTTTTAATATTGCAATCTGGACTTTGACTGAGCCATTTTGAAACAGAAAAATAATTTGATCTAAACCAGATGTGTCATGGCTTTATTTAATTTTTTTCCTCATCCATGTCAGTTTCCTAAATTCATTTTAATTCTGTTTATTTATATAGCGGCGCTTAACCGCTATGTCATCGCACTTTACAAGAAAAGTAATTTCAATTTAATCACAGACACGTTCCAATTAATTTTTGTTTTTAAAATGTGTCTTCACATCTTAAAGAAGCTCAAAATGTCAAACAGCACAATGCTGACAATAAACATAGAAGCACGGTTAAACTTTCAGTGAAGGCGAGATGGATAAGTGCTTAAAGATGGTCTTTGTCTTCACACATCTCAATATGGTTGATTCCAGAACCAGATTACATAAAGACACATGCAAGTAAAACGAGCTAAACGCATACATTAGCTACAGAATAATTTCACAGCAGCTTAAATATAGTTGGAAAGTAATTTTAACTTTCTTTCTTCTTTCTTTCTTGTGACAAACAGCTTTCCAGTTTTGTTTACGTCAAGTTGATAGCACTCAGCCTCACTCGACCACTAATAAAGTGAGAAAAAGGATGAATTGAAAAGAGATATGAAGGACAGGGAAAAGTATGTGACAAGAGAAGACACTTAGGGAAAGAAATTGGACGACGCAACATTCTCCATGCTGGTTGTCTGCAGAAGATGAAGTGATAGAAGAAAGACTATTGCCAGTAGCCAGAAAACCAGCAACGGTGCCAGGGGTGGGAGCAAGCCAAGCCCAGGAGCGGCAGCCTGGCCCCGGGTCAGTCTGCTCCAAACTCCCCCACTGATCTTCACCCAATTAGCAAGGACTTCCATCTGCTGCCTGGAGAGACACACAAACATGTGTTCACAAACACACACACGGACAGACGTAAACACAAAAACACAAATAATCTCACCCACACGGTGCAGAAATGCTGACACACACACACACGCACACACAAGCACATATGCACAGAGCTTCCATTATCCATAACAATTGCTCTGTGACAAGATAAGTGATAGCCTCGTCCAGCCTCCTGCCAATTATAGCCTAATGTGAAAGAGACCAATTCACTAGCATTGCTCATGCTGTTTATAGGGTGTAGCTGCACACGAGCACCTCGTGTGGTTGTGTGACTTGGAGAGTGCTGTCTGTATTAGCCATGGTGTTGTATTGCAGACATCTGCGGCTATACCCAGATAGAAGGCTGCTCCTTTCTCTGCTGGCTGCAGACTGTGTCTCCAAAAGCTCCTCAATCTCTCCCCTGATCAATATTTTACAACACACCCCTCAGTGAGAGACAATGGGGGGCATGGAACAACAGGAAGCACACAAAGTTTTTTTTTTTTTTTTTTTTTTGTTAGAAAGGAGAACAAGTCTGTTTGTTACTGTCTGTTTCCTTCACCTGGCAATAATAATTTATGATATTCAACTTTGACATCAACATGCAGTTGAGAGACAGCTGATAAAAAGACACCAGAAGCTGTTCATCCTTAATTGGTGTTTCTGCCCTGACACCCAGTTCCTGCTTTAAAAGACAATATGAAGCAGGCAAACCAACAAGACTTCCCTCAGGAGAGAGAGAGAGACACACAAACATGTGTTCACCTACACACACACACACACACACACACGCAGACAGACGTAAACACAAAAACACAAATAACTAAACTATGTAATTGAGCAGAATCAGTTCACACTTTAACCAGCAGTCAGTGACCACCCTTCAATGTCCTTAATTACCGGGATTATTAACTGTCACATTCTTTCATTTCAGCATTCTCAATGAGGTAGCCAATAGTATGGGTTGCAATACTTTAAATAGATAGTTCTCTCTATGCACTCTCTGCTTAAAATATTATTCTGAGCAGATGGAAACACCAATGGGCTGTGGAAATCAAATTAAATCAGACAAACTTGCCTGGCGAAACACAAAATATGACCAAATAATCTAGTTTCTACTGCAAATATCTTGGTGGACTAAAAATGGGGCAGAACTAACTCAAAAGTAACTTTTCAAAGAAATAAGAGCTTGTTTTGAGTCAATAATTCCCAAGGTGTACTTTTACCAAGTACACCTTGCTCATTATTATTTATTATTATTATTATTATTATTATTGGAAGAATCTTGTTAAGTTATCCCCTATCCCTTGATTGATAACATTTGAAAACTAACCTGGCTAACTCTGGCATATTATCTGATGTGCATTGTCTCTTGAAATAAAAATAAAAAAAACAACAATAATGCTTTTTGAGAGCCAGGTTTTAGTTAGACCAAATGTACAAACATAAAGATTTCATAAGAAAATCATTTGCATTGTTTATTACCAAAGCTTAAAGTGATCAAAAATATGCTTTCAGATATTTTTCTTCTGACCAAATCTAATCTGTGGCTGGGTTGGCTCATTGACTGCAACGTAAATTTTAAGAAAAAAAAAAAAAGATAGAGAAGAAAATTGCGAGTTTTAAAGAGTGTATATCTTCTCATGGGTTTAGCAAAGGCTTACAACAACAAATTCCCTCACTGGTTTGTAAAAGAGTCCCTGCTGGATTTAAAGAAAGAAAAAATATTTCATAATTGCAACTGCTGGCTGTCTCGTGTCATTTAATGCTCGTTGCTATTTTCTCAAACTTTTTGAATACAGCTCACCCTGCTGTGCTTCGGCAGAGAAAACATTTTATTTTTTTCTCCAATTTTTTACTGTATAATATTTTCTAACCTTCATGTGAATGTTTTCAAACCGTGTTGCTGTCATAATTGGTGTTAAAGAAAAAAACAAAAACGTTGAGGACTGTCTTCATTCAAATGGATCTAAAACCATAAAATAAGTTTCTTTTCTGCATTGTGTGAAAATGAAAAGGTTCATTTCAGAGAAAACATTTTTAAAACTGTCCATTTTCTTCAGTTGTGTTTAAGGGTTGTAGTTATGTTCATTTCAAAAGAATGTTTGTTTTGAAAAATGAAAGTTCATAATGTTTTTTTTTGTTTTGTTTTGTTTTTTTATGGTAAAAAAAGAAAAAAAAAATAGAAACTTTCTCTTCCTGCACCTTGGCTGCCACCCTCTCAGCTGTGGAGGAGTTTTCTTTAATAGTGTCTGCAAAGATGTAACTTGAATTATTTAAATCTTCTATGTTAATTCATATAAGAATCCACCAAATCTTATATGTATGAACTGTAATTTGTGTAAGATATTGCTGAGTGTCTGATTTTAAAATAAATGCATGGGGATTGTGCATGGTGTTGTGGTTCCAACAGAATCTGGTTAAGTCCTTTGAATTTCTGGGTTTCATTTTGAGTAATAGTGGCGATTATTTCATCCTCCGTTTTAATGGCTTTGGCTATGAAGGCCTCTGATTTCTGGTGTCATTAATTGATTCTCAAAAGTTCAGTTTCAATAGAGTTTAGCCCATTGAACTCTGTTTGTAACTCTGAGTTGAATTTGTAGGCAATCACACATTAGCTTGGCATTTCTAAAAGTTTGATGATTTTAGAAGTTTGAAGTTTGACAATAAGGCGAAAACGTTTGGCACATCAGCTTCACCAAAATTGTCATTGTGACACTCGCTGTCTTCTGAGCGCATATATGAATAATAATGTAAAATGCTAACGTGTACCTGCAGTGGTAGAAGCTAGGGTCCCACTTTTACTTTTTTATGAAGGTCAACTGTTGGCATTTTTACTCTTGCTAGGAAGGCTCATCTCATGACACAACAGCCAACGCAAAGCATCTTAATCATTTATGCAGGTAGAGGATTAACTTAGAAACCAAAGTTCTTGTACAGAAGAAATCATAAATGTTGATGCATGGATGGATGACTGAATGATTGCACATTGCCTGTGCCATCATACCCACAATAGTCTGAAAAGAGAAGTTACAGAGAATATACTATAAACTATTTGCCATCTTTATTCCTGCTTCCAATGCGACTGCTGTTGGAACAGAAGATAAGGGCATGTTTCAATGCTATGCGTGGTTTTTGTAAAAACTGCTAAGGATTTTAAACCAAAATTCTGTGTCCAGCAACAGCAGTTAAATGGTAAAGGCTTCCGTCTCTGGAGCCACATATGTTGCCTGCGCTGGCTTAACACCAAGTCACGCTACAACTGAACTCTCTCTATGCTTTCCAGCTTCTCGGATTAATGATATGCTGAAATCTTACCCTTCAAGTGAAGCCAATTTTCTCCTAAATATTTCTGCTAGGCATAACAAAAGTCCACCAATTCATTTTTTAACATTAATAGAGGTCTACTGTATTTTTACATAAATCTGTGCTCTTACCTGACTTGTTTCTCCTCCATCTGCTTTTACTAATAGCCTTCTACTCATGAACTACTGACATGACCAGGGTTTTCTGAAAAAGTGTAAGGTATGCTAATGCTTTTCCAAGGTGCTGTGAAAAAAATGCAATTGGACTGTTAAATACAAAAGTTAGTTAGTAAGTCTGAGTTTCAAGTATGGCGGCCTCTTTTCACTCTAACAAAAATGTATGGAGAAATGGGGTAGAGAACTATTTAAGTAGCTAACTGAATAATAGTCATTTTCAATCTATTACAAACACTCAGACTAGAGAATATGTATCAAAATTTCTGTAAAGTATGTCAACATTATAGTTATATATTGTTTTTACTAATGAACATGAATTTGGTTTGGCAAAGAGTCCTTTAGTAACTCCAATACCCCTGGTGACCAATTAGTACACTTTTAAACTTTTTAAATATTTTTGAATAAAACAATATAATTAAAAGGAGAGAGAGAAGGACAGAAGGAGGATGAACTTCTCTCTCTAGAGAGAGGTATGCTTTTAAAAGCTTACAGTTTCGATAAATAATGGCAAGAAAAACACTTTGTGGTTCAGAAAACAAGGATACGAGCTAACAAATGCACATCGGCGCAGTCAGGTGTTATATTTTTATATTTTATAAATTGTGACATCTACAATTCAAATTCAAAAATATTGCATTGATCCCAAAGGGAAATTAAATGCTGTCGTAACTCATACTAATTCAAATTTCTCCAAAGAGTTTTTGTAGATGGTGGAAAGATCTTGTGTAGCCGGCTGTATTACAATGAATTTGACTAAAGACATTGTTTTCGAAGACAGTCTCATGAAGAGGATGGCCAGGAATGACAAATTGTTGGTTTTACAACAAAAAAAGGATAATAGGTTTCAGATTAAAAGAATCCTAATGTCAAAACACTTGGTTCACACTGGTCGAGTGAAACACCTATAACTAAAGAGTTTTATTTCAACAAGCAGGGTCTTTATAGTGAGTATAAATAGGACCAGGTCTATTAAAGAGAAATATCTTTAGAAGAATGAAATATGAGAAGGAGTAATTAAAGTGTGTCAGATCAGATGTGTGTGTGTCCTGTAGTGAATATCAAACTTGGCAGTTGAGCGTATGCTCTGCTTCAATCCCAAACCCTGAGAGAAATCCCAACACTTCAATACTTAATGCAACCTAAAAACATGGTTACCAGCCTTCACTTCAGCTTCATCTGAAGAGGTCACTGTGACTGGAGCATGGGAAACGCGGGCAACATTTAGAAAAAAAAATAAAATCATCATTAATTTCTTCTCCTTTTTGCATCCTGTGTGCATGTGTATGTGAAGGCTGTGTGTTTGTGTGCACTTTCATATCCCCCCCCCAAACCAGTATAACCTACAACATGGAGGACAAGGGTGATTAAACTTGCGTAAAAAGTGATGATGTTGCCCAAAATTCAGGAACAGGGGGAAAACATAGCCTTCCCCCTAAGCCAATGTTTGACAAGCTAACATGCATGCTTCGATCTCTGGGGTGACAGAGTGCATCAGTGTGTGTATAATGTGGGGCTGTGTAGCAGATCTATGCACCTCTACGCCTGCCTCCCTTGAATATGAAATGACTGGTTAATATTTCACATCTTTCTTCTGACATTCCCCCTTATCTCATAAATCTCTGTTTATGGATCATTTGGTTGCTGCCTACTTTATGTTTGTGTTGCAACGTGTGTGTGCGCGAGTGAGTGAGTGCAAAGCAAAAGGCATTTTGTTTGAGAGGAGGTTGTGTGTCTGCATTATGGTATTGTAAGCAAAACTGTCTTACAAGAATGGAACATTAATCATGCAGAAACTTAATTATTTTATTCATATCTCCTTCTTCCACTCACAATATGTCTTTTAAGCTCCATTAATCCGTCATCCTAGTTTTGAAAACTTGATCAAATTCATCCGGTTACAAACAACACAATGATATAACCTCGTATCCCCAAGCAATACCCCCTGAGTTAGCCAGACAGCCCTCTTCAGCATGTGTGTGTACATATGAGTGTGTGCATGTTCATATCCATGCGGATCACGAGGCCACTCTGTTTAGTGAGCTGTCAGACATTTGGCCAGGGTCAGATCCCAAGAGGCTTGATGGAGGAGGTGGGGGTACGGAGGGTATCATGGCGGAAAGGAGAGAGGGGAAAGAGGTCTGCGGACGGACACCGGTGAACTGTAGAGACAGATATTGTGAGAGGACTTACAATGGCCTTCAGCGGCACTCAAAACAGAACGGGAGGGAGAAAGATCGAAAACAAGGCCCGAAAGAAGTTCAAACCCTGGAAGCAGAGAGCTATTGAATGCCAAAGAGAAGAAGTTCCCTCCAAACAGTGGAGAGCTTTCCGCGGACCGGGCGCACAGAAGCATTTCTAAAACCCACATTGTGTTATTTATAAGAAGTAGCTCCATGCCACGTGGGCTTGTTTTAAAAAAAAAATAATATTTTTCTGTCTGCAAGTTTCTGATGGCAAAAAATTGATAAAAATTTAATAGGAGGACATTGGAACTACAAAAAAATAAAATAAAACTATAATATTGTGCATATAAATGCATCAGTTTGAGTTTCAAAGTATTCCCTAATAAACCATAACGATACTGCTCAGCTGTGGCAGGACAGACTTTGGTATTGATGCCCTTACAACCAGGTCACTGGTCCTAGACTGCCTTCTTTTAGGTTTCTTTTTCCCAGCTCATTTGTGGGGCCTTTTCCAAGATCTCTGTAGCTATTCATAGATCTACACAAGAGTCCCCTGAGACATACAGTTCACTCAGCAGCTCTACATTATTTTCACTTTGGCAGTAGCAGGTTGGCTCTTTTTTTTTTTTTTTACTTTTAAAACTCTCTTAATTCTTTTGCACACATATTTAAAAAGTTTTCAGGAATATTTCTTGGAGATTTTGATCCACATTGACCGGGGAGCTTAATTAATAGATTTGTCAGCTACACATACACAACAGCTGGAAATAAAAAGCTGGAGACAGCTTTTTATTTCTCTTTCTCACTGTTTGCGTTTTAATGATGTTTTTTTGTTTTTTTAACTCTTTCTCACATGCTGTTTTTATTTTAATTACGTAAAACACTTTGAAATGCCTTGCTGCTGAAATGTGCTATACAAATAAAATTTGATTGATTGATTGATTGAACACAAATCTCCCATTAGAACCACATCACTAAGATACATAAGATCCGGTGATTATTATGGAATTGTACAACCCAATGGTTGAAGATGAGCACATCTTTACTGTGCTGAATTGACCACAGTCGTGTTATTTCACAGCTTTTCACAGAATTCAGCTGATTTACGACAAGTAAAATTCGGCACTGGGACTGCAGTGCCGAAGGACCGCTGTCGCCTCCATGTGCCGGACAGATTCACCCCCAGAACATACTCCGTCCCCAAGATGTCTGTGTGCGTGTGCACACATTAAACTTCAGTATTTCATCGGTCATCCTTAAAACAAAAAAACGCTTAGGGATCAGAAGGAGCTTAGAAGTGAAATCTTATGTGGTGTAGAACAGCTAAGCTTGTGCAAGCAGTGGTCTTGCTGCAGTTTTTCCATCAATTACTCACGCCATGATCACAGAGACCTGAGCTGCATCTGGACCAGGCAAATAGCTGGTAAACAATTGAGCAGAATTGAGTAAAATACTACAAATTGTGCTGCGTCACGTTATAATATAGAGAATATGTAATTAGTTGCAGTTTTAGCCTGCTAACAAACAATTAAAAAAAAGTATTGTAGCCCAACGGCTTTAATCAAATTTTGATTATTTCTTGCAACAGACTGAGCACGTCTTCAAATCTGTCATCTGTGTGAAAAAAAAAAAAAAAATATTTCCCTTTAAGTATTTCCTGTTTTCAAATCCGTATAGCTCACCTAACAAATTAATCCTGCTGAAGTATGAGGGGAAAATCTAGTGATGATGTCTAAAGAAAGAAAACATACATTAGTAAGATATGAAAAGACACATTTTTAGTGTTTTAGCTTTACATTTTATGTCCCAGACACAGAATCTGATCTTGAAAAATGGATATTGAAAGAGAGCACATAAATATTGTCTCCTGTCAGTGAGATTAGAAAAGCAATATCCCATCACTGGTTCACATCCACAGCTGCTGAAGACTCAGGGCAGAGATAGCAGTTGAATAAAAAAAAAAAAAAATAGAAGATGACAAGTCTACAGGTGGGAAATGGGTAAAAAGTGACAATTTTAACCCCAAAAAGCACGCGTGTGGAATGCAGATTATGAGCCAAATCTCTGCTCAGGTAATCTGCGATTACTTGCCTGGTACTTTTAACATTGAAATGGGATGACTGGAACATCATTCATTCATTCATTCATTTCTACTACAGATTGTGCTGCTTCACTGTCAAGCTGTTGCATATGTGTTCGAAATGCAGACATGCATATTGAAAACCACAGAATCCTGATGAATTTCCACCTCCGGCGAATAAACACAGCAGCCATTCAAAACTTCTCCAGGGATACGCGGGTAAGTAAGCTAAACAAATGGAAATTCATATTGCATGAGGGTGTCGTGCATAAGTGAAAGGTTGCAGGTTGTTATTGTTGCGCAATTGTTTACAATTTGACATTTCCATTTAATTTCATGTTGAACTGTAGCGATATGACAATGAGAGCCGCAGATTGCTCTTGTGGGGGTAAACAATTTGAGAAGAGCTGCTGTCAGTGGGTGTCCCACATGCTTCTGCTCTAAAATCAGAGTATTCAGGAGCTTCTTTTGGGACCCACAAAAAGAAGGAAAATAAACACAATTCTCTCTCTAAGTTTGAGGAAGAATTTAGCTGATACTCTAAAAGGCATTCACACCAATATTGCAATCGAATTAAAAGTGAGTGGTGGGTTCTCCATTAAATCTGTTCATATATCTGTTTCAAAGGGGAGGTCGGGATGCAGCCATCATCCGAATCACCCACCGAGTCACTGTTTTTTTTTTTTTTTAATTTGTTTTGCTGTCTGTATGGCACATGCCTTGCTGGGCTATTCGAGGCGCATTGATTAGACTCAAAGGGAAACACAAAACTCATGTTTTTTACATCCCCCATTACTAACCCTCTCCTCGAACTTCCTAGCAGCTGAAAAGTAAACAAGATGCGGTTTTAAAATGATTTCTTTCCGGCAGGGAGGCTACAGTGTCACAACCTCTCGCTGCTCTGCCACCAGCTTTCAAAGGCAACACATTTGATAACCTGGTTTGACCACATTTACCAACTTCCACTGACAAAAGAAAAAACCCGCCACCTAATAATACGCAGAAAGTTGTCTCGTGTGAATTTAACGCATTAAGGAAGAGGCACCTCTGAAAAGGGCCCCAGATAAAATCACTTTTTTTTTTTTTTTTTCCATTACAGCCAATGGTCACTGTTTGTTGTTTTGCAGTCCAAAAGTCAGAAATTGTTGCTGTGGCTGTGGACCTGTGTGTTAGCCTCTGACTAGCTGATTCTTGATTTATTAACTGTCCAGCATCTATTTGTGACAGAAATAAAATCATTAAGAGATACGACTCATTGTAGTGGATACAATGAGTAGTGGAATGAAAAGGACAATATATATATATGAATCATCCAAGATCCATAAATACATCAAGGACAAAGCCTC
>NW_006799950.1:3271140-3308126 GCF_000485575.1 Poecilia formosa
TTTTTTTTTTTTTTTTTTTTTTTTTTTTCCCTCAAATGTTTACATTGTGGTTTGCATTTGTATTCACCAATCTCGAGGACTGTTGCCCAAAATTATTCAGAAATCCAGGATAAAAGATAAAGCCAGGCCTGTCATAGGGATAGGGTTAGGGTTAAAAGCTCAAAACCCTGAAGCTCAAAAGTGTTAGGTTCAGATATTTATTTGCAGAAAAGGAGAAAATGTCAAAATAACAAAAAAGATGCAGTACTTTCAGACCTCAAATAATGCAAAGAAAACAAGTTCATATTCATCTGGAAGCAACAACACTAATGTTTTAACTCAGGAAGAGTTCAGAAATCAACACTTGGTGGATAACCAGGAGGTTTTCAGTGGGGTTCAGTGCGGTGGTCTCTTAAATTTTTCCAGAGCTGCATAATTTCCTATTACAAATTGGTTCTATTTGTTGTAAGCTAAATCTTAGTTTATTTTTGCTTTCTGCGTTTTCCAATATTTCATACTCAAACCAAGTAATCATAAAATGATCCTTTCGTACTTCTGTTTCCAGAATTTAGTCTGTTCCTGGCTGTCCCATTGGGTAGACTCATATTCTCCAGTGTCAGTAATTTGGATTCATTTGCAGTTAGGTGAGGTTCTGTTACAGCCTGTTTTTATAATTCCAATTTTAACTGAGAACAAGGTGTGAAAATCCCATTCATTTTAGGTATTTTGACTTCTGATGCTTCATTATCTGATTATGGCTTCCCCTTGATCTGACTGGCTCTCTTCCTTCCTTTCATCATTTCTCCCTCCATCCCTTCATCATTCCATCTCCTGAATTTGTCCATATGAAAAAAACGAGCTGTCATTCGCATGCTGTTTTTCATCCTGTTTTTCTCTTCAAACACCTCCCTGATTGGTTATGCACAGAGGAGATTGCCTTTTATCCAATTCACTTAGTACTTGTTAGTTAGAAACTTTCCTTTTTTTCTCTGTTTTGCTCATGCAAACACACTCTTTGTGACTGAACGCATGCATAAGCTCTGACAGGTGCTGATGAAGATTTTTTTTAATATATATATTAAAAATCAAAATGGGGAGGACTCATCGCCGAGATAAGACAGAAGAGTTGCCGACTGCTGAGGTTGTCATGGTGAGGACTTTTAACTTTGATCGGCTGGAGGGTTGGCCTGAGGCATTTTGGAAGACAGCTGCATGATTGTGGCCCAAAGACAGGTAAGGAGATGCCCAGTGATAATATACTCTTTCTCATAACACAAGTCATAAAAAATAAAAATAAAAAAAACTTGCAAATTAATGGAGGACCTAAATTATCTTCAGAAAAATAAACATCTCTATTTCAAGATTAACTGACAATAAATGTGTTTTTTTTTTCTGCTAAAATTATTCAGTGCGCTAGTGAAGTTGAATGCTAAACATTTCAAGTATTTCTGTTTTTTTTTTGTTTTTTTTAGTATTGTTATTTAAATGTATAATATTTCTAACCAATATGCTTATTTATTGCATTGTGCTCATTTTGGGGTAAATATAGTCCTGTCTGAGAAACTGAGCACGGGTCACCCCAACAATTGGTGGTGTGCATATGTGTGGTCGTGTCTGCAGTTGGACGGGTGACTGACTGCGGAGCTATGACAGGCAAGAACACGGCAGCATCGTTATGGATTTTAGCTGGAGGGCTGCTGTAGGGTTTCACGAATCAGTCTGTTCCTCTCTTCATTTTCTCCTTCTACCCTCCTTTCATCTCCTTTCACTGACTTCAGTCCTAGTTTTAAATCACATTTTCAACCATGGTCCCGTACTATGATCATTTTCTAATGTCACTGTCAAAATTTAAACGTTAGGGGTTTAATGTCTGTTTCTTTCAACTAAGAACCACAGTATGTAGTAATTCTTGCATGATTTGGAGCCAAGACTCAGACCACGACCCAGAATCAGGAAAAGAGTATTCACTGACAAATCACTATGAGAAAGACGATAAGCTGCTTCTCTGGAACTCTACACCAGCCAAACTCTGCACAACAAACAGGCTGATGACTGACGAGGACAGTGGAATGGCTATAATGCTGATTCATGAAGGCTTTACCCGACTGAGGTGGATTCCAGGAATTAACAGCATGGAGTCTTGAAAGCCAGCAGAGTTGACCTGCTGGAGACAATGCTGGGACTGGTTCACCCACAGCACTGTCTACATCTGGGGACACTGACCACACGAAGGGACCCGTGGGTGACGACATCACGACAGAGTGCTCCTCCAAAAGGTGGGTCTGAATTAACCAAGTAAAAGACAGCGGTTAATTAGTCCACAATTCAGAAAGGAATGGCTCATGTCAGAAACAACGCAGGCGGGTTTACAGAGTAAATCCAAAGTCTGTCTGGCCAGGTGAGGGCCATGAGCAATCAGGACCCAGCAGGAACAGAGGCACAAGTGACAGCAATGAGTTAATCAGCAGACAACGAGGAAGGGAGGGGCAGGAAGCAGGAGCTGCATCACGTGGCAGAAAACACTGAAATCCTTTCATTGTAAGAAATGCCATATTCCTTAATATGAACCAATAAACCAAGTTAACAGAAATATATGTTTTACACTCATGTTCAGCAAATTATGATGTTCCAATGAGGCTTGTCACATTTAAAGTACCTATTGAAAAAAATCTGTAGGTGAATATTACTTATAATTAAGTCGTAATTTTTAAATTAATTTTATTGATCTGATGTAATAATCTAATCTTCAGTGTTGTATTTTCATCATCTGTCAGCAGGAACATATTATAATTACCAGAAACTTGAAAACATCAGTCTGTGTGTGATAATCAATATTAAGTCCCTCGTTTATTGAATAAAGTTAAAGGAAAATGACTTTTCAGTAATTCTCTAATATATCGGAAACGGTTGCATGTGTTTTTAAAACCCTACAGCAACAAACGTTGCAAAATAACATCCCATTTACTCATATTGCTTTGTGTATAACTGTTTTTTGTTTTTTATTTATTTTTTTGTTCAAGAGGCAAGAAGGTGGGCAAGACTTGACACAACCCACACAACCGAACACATCTCCTAAAAAGCTCTTCAAACAAGGTGTGCTTCTGCTTGTCATGAGTGATGGCTGGGAGATATAAAAATGCACATATTCACCGTGTGTGATTTGGGGAGCTCTTGCTGTTTCCCTCTGTGGAGCAATTTGAGCATCTAGGGAGGAACAAAAAAGGGTAAACACATGTCACTCAGCTTCAGCAAGCTTCAGTGGTGACTGGTGCATGCTAGCGAGTCAACATTTTTCTTCTCTTTTTTTTTTGTTTTTGTTCATGTTTCCTTTGTACTGCCCATCTTTTTGTTTCTGTCTCTGTTGTGTTTTTTTGTGTGTGCATGCATGTACATGACTTTGTATTCGTTCAAGACCGCAGCATTGAAAGACATATACATGATTTTGTATGCTATGAAGATAACCTCAAAGACCACAGCATTCAAATGCTTAGTAAATGTACTGACATTAAAAGAAAATATTCTTTTTCTACATTGAAGCATCTCAACCCTCTTGGGAGAATTTACTCTAGGGTGTTTGAAAAGGAGGATTCAAAGTCGTACTGAACCTTTAATTTAAGAATATCAGCGTCGCTTTCATCCTCGATGTGGAACAGTGTACGACTGGATTAGATCTTTACTCAATAAGTTGTTTAGGGTGTCACGGTAATTTGGTTGTTGATGGAAAGCTTACAATCATCTCCTTGAGGTATTTCGTAGAGGGTGCCGTTGGAGTATGGGGTACCAATACGTCGTTGCAGGGACTTTCTGCAACGACGTATCCCCCATAGTGTGGCTAGATTCACCTGGTTGAAGCTCAAAGTAGAGCAGGTTGTGTTCTAGCTCCAAAGGAGTTGCAGGATGTGATGCCTCCCTTTGGAGGTCTTCTGATTGTGAACCAATAGATCCATAATTTTATGGAGTAACATTTTATTCCTTCTGGCTCATGTAGGAACACCTTAAGCTGACAATGTTTGTTGAAAAAAATGTCTGGGCTTCCCTCATGTTGCCTCCAAAATTCGACCTTGCATGAAGGGAAGACGGTGACTGGAGGGATAGATTTTAAATTCCTGTGTAATTAAATGAAGAATCCATACTTCGTCTTTGGGCTTCAGAACACCATGCATCTCTATTTTTTTATGCGGACAGACAGTAATGGCTGCAACAACTTAGTCTTGACAGACTAATAGAATGCACTGTCAAGAATCTATTTCACAAAAGCTGTTTCTGTCAGTCTGGTGACAGTTCTGGGATGTTACCATTAAACCGTCCACTTTTCTCTGTTGCACCAGTTAATGTTTCCCATTAATTGCTAGTATGTTATTTGTATTTAGTAGTCTTCAGATTAGTCTTTAGATTTTGCACATAACTTTATATTTTTTTCTGTCTGATTAAATCATTTTAAAATATATTATACGTTATAATCTCGTAACAAGCACTCAATACTTGAGTAGCCTTTTAACCAAAACCTTTCAACTCTTGAGTATGTTTTTTTTTTTTTTTTTTTTTTTTTTGTTGCAGTTACTACTTTGTACTTTTAGTTGAGGAAAAAAATATATGTTGAAGTAGTGCTAGTTTTCCTTGGGTATAATTTTTGACTCCTCTACATGCATCTGAGTATGACCCAGCGGAAACGTCCCATGTGATGGTGGCGATCGGCTGCATTCATAAAACCATCTTATGTAAACAAACAGCAGACTGTTCTATCCTGTTATCCACTGTCAGCTGTGCAGATGTTTGTATTTACAACTGATTGATAAAACACTGGATGGGAGGTGGGGTAAACCCTAGACAGGTGACCAGTCTTATCACAAGGCACAGATAAATAAATGCACATTTTTATTTAGATTTTCTGATGCTAAAGATGATGCTGTTTCTACACACAACACAACACAATTAACCACAATTTCAAATTTGAGCAAATGTATCGTAGAAATGAGTTAGAACTTGACACAATCAGTTGAGAAATTTGGGTGATTGTCATCGAATGACGTGAAAATGATTTAATCCAAATGATCTGATTGAGTTCCTTTTCTGGAAACTTGAAAATGAATCCAACCCCGATGACCCACAGTAGACTGTAAGAGGGCAGACTAACAATGTGATTCATTCCTAGTACAATGGAAACTGATGATTGTTCAGCATGACAGGGATGAAAAAAATCAGGATGTGAATTTTGAACAGCCCAGTGCAGTGTTCATCTCCTCTCTCACTTTTGTGAATCCACACATGGAGGCTCTAACAGTTTATGCTTACTTTTTGCAGTTTACAAAAACTGCCATAATGGATTTATGTTTAATTCCATTTTCTTTTGTTAGCAAAGCAATGGGAGTAATTACCTTGCATTATGCCTCAATTAACCCTAGGGGTGGCAAATTATGTGTTATATTTTTAGAAAACTATGAAACTTAATAGTTGTGTGAAAAAGATTATAATTAAGCAATTTTCAATGAAGCCCTGCATAAAAAATATACAATTCAATATGTAAGAAAGGCAATTACAGTATTTTAGGAACCCCAGGTTGAAAGACTCATCACAAAGACAACAAACACCCTATATCTAAATAAAAAAAAGATATGAATACATAAAAATAAGGTTGAATAGCATAACACAGACATAATACATATAATTTACCATTCATGTTAAACAACGCATCCATACACATTAGCAAATGTATTCTTACATTTTGAATTTGTTCACATTTTGTTAAGTTTTCTTCGCAAGCTAGTGTAAAAAATGTGTATTTTCTGAACTAGATGAACATTTGATACGACTTTAAGTGTAAGGAAATGAGACATGGCTCTTTTTATATAAAAACTATAGAATTAAACACACCACAGTTCTCGTAAATTACGAACTTGTAACCCTTTCACTCTAATGCCCCTGAATAAATGCTAGCTCAACTAACTCTCTTCAGATGTCATCTAATTATTAAGTACAGTCCAATTTAATCTCTGGAAAAATATACCTATTATGTGTAGACTTCAGACTCTGAAACATGAATGAACCATCAACCAAGAAACAAGTTTAAAGCATGGTTAGCTTATAAAACACATAAGATCCATAACACATGCTGAAAAATCTACTAACAGGGTTGTTTTATACCGGCAGTAATGGAAGTTTAGCAAATAGAAAGCCATTGCTTAAAAAAATGTCATGTGCCATTTGAATTTGAATCAAGTTACAAAATGTAATCTTTAAAATATGCTCTTGCCAGGTTTTCTGGCATTCAGCAAAAAAAGAAAAAAAAATAATAATTTGGTGATTCTAACTAAATACAAAAGCAGTTTGGTCTGATTTAACTCCAGGCAGTGAGACAAAAAAATCTCTTTTTATTTGGTATATGTAACTATCTGGTTTCAACTGTTAACATCTTATGAAGATTAAAACAGCTGTAATTGTGGTGAGAACAATTAGGCATGAGTTCCACACTCGTTTTAACATCCATTTGTTTAATCATCATCATTTTTATTCAGTAGTTAGTGTGGCAGATAGGTCACCAAAAAGAGCGTCTTTTTTTTTTTTTTTTTGCAAAAAAAAGAAAGCAGCGATACTTCTGAGTGTCATAATTCTTGTGTGTTTGTGTTTCTTCTGTGAGAGTGTCAGGCGGCTTTCTCCTACAAGTCTCTACAGGTGGGCGTTCCATCCTCACAGCGGGCAGACCTTGCATCATTAGGTCCTGTGGATATAAGGAGCTGCATGACAACCTCTCTTCACTGGGTGATTAACCTTGTTGAGTAGATCTAGCCACTCTGCTAAAACCCTCTAGAGAAACGATCTCGTGTTGCTCACACCCTTGTGTTCCCAGATCCCGTCCAGTTTCTTTGCTCCAAGCGTCCACCTGCAAACCTACAACATCAAGACCTCTTCCAGAACCTACCTACTCGTCCCACGGTTGTTCTCTGTACTGTCAGTGTCTTCCAGATTTCCACTTGCCTGCTCACTCTCAGGCACTCACTGTATCCCCAACAAGATGTCAACCTGACTGGTAAAGGCTTGAGTCCAGTGTTTGTGGGTAAAAATATGCAAAAGGTCAAAAATGTAGATGTTCGGAATCTGAGACGAATTTCACAACTTCTCACCAAAAGCCAGTTAAGTCTTCTTGCCTTGGTGAGCAGAGCCTTCATTTGCAGTTTTACCAAAACAGAGAGAAGATCACAAACATCTCTCCTCAAGGCATTGCATGAACACAAAGAACTGCATAACAAATAAAACTTAACATCTTGAGTTGGTTTTACAAAATATGTAAAAAAATATATATATATTTATAACCATTAGATAACATCTTCTTTTTCCCAACAGAGAAGTCACACTCCCGTCTGAATTTTCAGACATTGCAACCAGAAGCTGACAAGAGCGTCTTAATTTGCAGAGCACCTGTTGCCTTTTCACCACCAACTCCACTTCTGAATAACAAAGATGACCAAACGTCCTGCACGGGTCACGACACCAACAACAGGGTCTTTCACTTTCGGGCAATGTGGGGATGAGGTGTCCAAACACAACATCCAGGAGAAGTAAATCATCTTTTCACTTTTACCAGATTTTATGTGGGCTTGATATTTTTGACCCATGTTTGTGCTTCAGTGGAGCATCTGTAAAAACCAAATGCAATCCATTTCCTCCATAAGCTCAACACTAAAAGCTTCTCTCTGCACAGCTGCAGCTCAGAACGTTGATGTACTCCAAAGATAAATGTGTCTTTGGGCTAATTATTTAACTAGTGTAGAGAATATTTTTCTGTGACTGGAATAATAATGCTTTTATTTGTTGATTATTACTGGTTGTCTGTCTCACCGCCTGACAGTGCTTAATGTAAAACTTCAAAAATACAAATGAAAGGAGAAATTAAGCGATAAGCGATAAGCGATTTATGGTGATTTGGAACCATCAAGAAGTTATTTTTATCTACTTTATGCAGAAGTATCTTTGTCTTTTTGCAGCAGCATTATATGCTGAAGATTATTCTACGGGTTTCTAACTGAAGCACAGAAACCTGTAAAACATCTGCTAAAAAAATCTTGTACCTCCACTACCATCCTCCTCGTTGAGTGTAGATAAATGTGGGCCTTTCCAGTCTTATTTGTCAGAGTTCCAGTTCTTTTAAGCTCAACTTTTGCTAGGCTTGTAAATTGGGGAAACTTTAGGCAAGTAACTTTTTTTTTTTAACCATTTCCTGCCCTCTAATAATCAACAATCGTCAGACTTTCTTGAAAGACACATTCTAGTGTGTTTTTTTTTCTCTCTCTCTCTCTATTGTAAGAAGTGATATTAATACAGTTCTGGATTACTCATTAAAACTCACAAATATCTCAAGAAGAGAAATATGAATCTTAAGAATAAACTAAATGTTTTCCCATGCTTCTTAGCAACACAGCTCAAGTTGATTCAGATTGCATGAATAATGTGAAAATCAGTATGCTTAGAGTGATTGTTCTGCTGCAAGCTGAACCTCTCCTCGAGCCTCACGTGTTTTACAGTCTTTAAAACACATCCATCCAGGACAGGTGCTGCCTGTCCAAAATGTTTTACAGTGGGGCCAATGTGCTTAGGGTTATGTGAAGTGTGGATGTCTAAGTGTGGCTGTTGTAATGCTTTTATGTTGAACATCTTTGAGCTATGGAATTTCACCTTGGGGACAAACAAAGTTTTATTCTATTCAATCAACAGAATCTCTGCAGCTTCAGCAGAGTTACTATTGGCCTCATGCCTGGTTCTCCGGTGAAAGGGAATTTCACACAAGGGGGATGACTTGTTCATCGATTGATTTTATTGATTCTGAATGTGTTTGGTTGCACAGAATTTTGTTCAGGGGTAACAGAGTAAAGGGGATGAAGACAAATGAACACCAAACTTTTAACATTTTCACGTGCATAAGAAACTGAAAACCACATACCCCTACCGATTGTTAGTCTTTCACAGAAAATCTCCCTTAAATACTTTGAAGTTGTCGGGTTGCATGACAAAAGCGACAAGTTTGATTGGTGTGACGAAATCTGCAAAACACTGAGACTGTAATTGTTTTTATGTGTGTATAATTATACTGAATAATCATACAGTGTGACTTCTTTTTTTTTTCATTTCAAATCTTTGGGCACAGTGTATCCGTTTCCATCATGTACGTGTAGTGTCTGCCACAAATGATAGTCCAAATAGAGCAGAGCATTGTTTTCTAAGGTCAAATAGCCAATTAGATTTTAGCTAATCTCACAATCACAACTGTAATGATTGCCTGAACCATGATTTCAATGGTTGGAAAAAAATATATTCCCTCTCAACCGCTGATGACGACAAACACCAGTGATGGCAAACCCTCACTCATGATGCGCTCACATGTGTGACCAGGTCTGAACTCCAGGCCCAGGTGAAAGTTGTGCTGTGCCTTCGTGTGCACTCTACCTGCGTGTTTCAGTCTGAGGAGGGATTATTTAATGAGGAAGCAGCTCTGCTTCTCCTGAAATAATTTACATTTCAAATGCATGAGGTGATTATTTCAGTGAATTAGCACAGTGATTTATTGTTGAATAACTTAGCTCAGTCAAGCAGAATGGAGACAGCCAACGTCTACAGAGGCCCTCCACCAGGCGAGGAACTGGGTGGAGCTCTTTGGATTTACCACCAGGGGTCAAATCCCCGCACCTCCAAAAAACAACTAAAACAAACAAAAAAAAAAAGATTAAAAGAGGAAAAGAAAAGAAAAAGAAAAAAACTGCCTGTGGAAGGATGTACAGAAGAACCGGACAGATAAATGAAAGCAAAGTAAGCAGAAAACGAGGCAAAAAGACTTAAGGTAGAATGGATATGAAAGGCAAAGGGGACACAAGAGGGAAGAGATGAACATTGGTTTAGAAGAAAATCAATAAGTAACAAAGGGGATACTGGTAATTGCCTTGCAGACATGAATGGATTGAGCAGCTGAGGAAGGGGAGCATACAGGTGCAAAAAGGAAGCAGAGAAAACTGAGATAAAACAGAAAAATGAATGTTTATCATAAATATTGTGCAGGTCTAACATACACCTGAGGAAGTTTAATCAGAATTACTGAAAGCAATTCGAGTCTTAAAAGTTTTGTGATTCTTTTCCAAACATTTACACTAAATTATTTCTATTTCTCTGTTTCTCTCTGACTTTTCTCTTTAATGCTGCAATTATTTTTAATTTGCTCTGTGGGTCACGGGAGATGTTACAGATTTTATCCAAATATATAAATTAAATGAAAAACAAAATGTAAGACTTGTCGCATATCAGCTTTGAAATGTTTCTTAAAACACTGACCTGGTTAAAAGCACATTGCTAATGTCTGTAAGACAACAATTGAATTATCTTACAATGTTGACCCATGTACAACATTTATTCATAGATAAAACATCAAACTTTAATGTTTTACTGATTCATTGACTTCTTTTTTGATTTATATGTAATAGTAAGAGTGAAGATATTAAATATTTTGGTATTCAATTGGATACTCCCTTGAATAATCAAATAAAGAGATAACGTGCCAGGTGCTCCCAGACTAACACTCATTGTTTACTGCCAGTGCAATGCAGTGTCTCCATTTTGGTAAACCAAAACTTTATCTTTTTGGTTTTTGTTTTCAATATTTTCACAAAATCAACTCATATGCCAGCTCAAGATTCCTGTATTCCAGAGGTCACCAACCTTTTTGCAACTGAGAATAATGAGAAGGAGAACCATTTTTGATAAATACATTTTACTTTGAACTCTTTCACTGAATGTTTCATGATTTATCTGTCTTTGAAACAGTTTCTGCAACCAACATGGAGTCTTTGGGGGCAACCTGATGCCTGCCTGTACCGTGTCGGTGATCCATGCTGTATACAAAAGTTATACCAGAGCTCAGTGCATTAGATAATTCCTCCAGGGTTTGTTTAAATATATGGGGGGAAAGCTTGTGATTTGATTTATTAGTAAATTGATCGACTCCAAGTGAAAAATCCAAAATCTGACAATATTACTGAGATCGACACTTTTTACCGCTGTTGATTACATGTGGTCAAAACTAAGTATCTGAAAATATGAATGATTGCAAACATTGTGTGCTTTTTAGAAGCTCTATAGTGATACTTGCTATATTTGTTGTCCTTATATACATAAAATATTTTAAGACAGTAATATCTCTGTTTGCGGATGACTGGAATTAGGCAGTAACAGATGAATTACCAAAAAACAACTTAATTTTCAGAATACCTGTTTAATCATGACCTGTCATGATTAAACGGCACAAAATAATCAAATAATCAAAATAATGTGATTCAATTTGAAGTCCTCTTCACTCATCACTAGCTTGAAGATACATGCTCAGAGTCATTCTCCACTTTACAGACGCTTTTCATAGGCTGCTTATGTCGGTTACTCTCAAGGTTATTTTCACATGTTATGTGTTTTAAAGAAACACAAATGTTTCACTCAGTGAGGTAATTGTTGGTGCAGTGCTAATGCGCAACACTAATTTGTTTTACTGTAGATGTTCGCATGTATTTCGGTATGTTGGCAAACCTAACGGGCTTGGGTGTTTTTCCCTAATTTGATTCTCATTTATTGGCGTCATCCATCACACATAATAAAACCAAAATGATTGTGGAAGCATAACAACTTCCCCAATGAAATATGGTGAACAATGAGTACACAGTTTTATCATAAACCTTTTTCCTTGACATTTTTTTTTTTTTTCATTTGAGCCACTTAAAGAATTGTGTCCTAAAAAAACTGTTTTTTTCTTTTTTTTTTTATATTGTCAGGACATTTTGTGGAGAAGAGCACGGTTCCATGCAAAACAGCTCCTTTAAATGTGAATCCACATTAACTCAAACAAAATAAAACAATTACAGTGCTCATTATGCCTAAGCAGAGCTGAAGGTTTAATCGAGCCAGTTAAAAAACAACTATCTGACTTGCAGAAGGGTTCAAAATATATGAATATTTGTTTATCTGTTTTTTGTTTTTTTTTTTTTTATATATTTAGTAGTTAAAATGATTTAAAATCCTGGTATAATCTTGAAACCAAAGATGAAAAATAGATAGGTTAAGCTGCCAAATATATCCAAAGCCATGATTCAGACTGATTTACCTGGAGAATTAGGAAGAAAAGGCATCATATTTCTTTTATCTTTTTCTGGCAACAAAGCTCTAATCGTTGGTGTAACTCATAGCAGTCTGTCCAATTATATTTTTCAGTGTATTTGTATATGCTTAGCCAAGTGTACGGGGTAACATTCCTGACCTCTCTCTCAAACCAAAGTGGGAGAAATCCAGGGTTCCTGGGGGAAAAAAAAAATAAAAAAATCCAAAATATGTACACTAGTGAGGTTCTTTGGAGGCACATGTGGGCAGCTGCCCAGGGGACGGGACATGGAGAAGATATAACTTATCTGCCACTTGTGCCTTGAGCAACTTTGCTGCTTTTATGCATGTCCAGTCAATAGAGAGCTGGCATCCCCAGCTTCCTGCTAAAAATGAAGAGACTATTTTTATATGTTTTTTTGTGTGTGAATGCATTAAATGTCATCCCTTCCCAAGGTGTAGATTATTTTCTGCTTTTTTTTTATTGGTTGGGAGTGGGAAAGGAGAGAACTTGCCTTTGTTGGAAGAACCGCTGCTGCATCCTACATCTTGCAACCCCAGCACAGAACAAATGAATGATGTTAAAATCCTTTGCTAAACTTACAGGTACCAGAGTTAAGTTATTTACTACAGATTTACCAACACATGATAAACACGTTTGTTTTTCATAACTTCATAGGCTTATAATGAATCAAAATGTGGTACATTAGAGGTTATTGTGAGCGACGTCCACAGTGGAGAACGTACAGGCTAGATGCTGCCTATAAAAGCACCAGCCATCCTTGTTACTGCTGCCTACATATCCACATACCCACTCTCAGCCACACACATACACAGCATATTATGTTCAGCTGTCCCAGCAATTATTTGTGATTAATCATTTGATTGATGCAGCAAACATGTTTCTGCTTACGACCAAATAATGGATCAATCAGGGAAAGGAGAGAGATCATTTAGAAACACGGGAGAAGCCATAAATTATCTCTGATTGCCTGGCTCATGATTAATGCTCCAGTGTGAGGTGCCCTAATGTGATTCATCAGTGTTTTATATGTAATTGGTGTATACCAAGGAGGATAAATTAGACGAAAGCAACTTGAAACATGTTCTGTAGCGTATGTATGACATGAACTAAAACAAGAAAAGAAAATGAACGGGTGAACTAGAGCTCTTAAAAACAATTCCACAACTAAATAGTCCTATGCTTGCAGTCTATTTCTTTTTTATTAATAGGATTGAAAATAAATCAGGTGCAGTTGCTATGCAAAATGACTTAAAATACATCTTTGTTATTAGTTCTTAGCGTTACTGTCATTTTTCAATGCAAGGTCAACATAAGTTAAGCTTATTAGTGGTGGAGTTAGTGTCACAGTCACAAGGTTCTCCATTAAAGTCCCTATGGGTAACTTGCATGTTCTCACTGGTCTGTGAAGGTTCTCTCAGGTACTCTGGATTCCTCCCACATTTTGAAAACATGTGTAATAAGTGCCAACTCTAATTCACCCTTACTTCAAATGTGATTGTTTACATTAGTCTATGCTCTACTTGATTTAGATATGAAGAGAAAAAGCACACCTTTTTTATTTATTTTTTTAAAAGAACAAAAGTTTGAACAAATCTTCAGAGCTCATATTTCAACAAGAGTACACGGACACTTCTTCTTCACCTTTGCTGCTTTTATACAGTCTCATGTATAGTCTTAAAAGCTGTTTAAACTTTAGAGAGTCACGCAATACTGCAGAATCCCCCCAAATTGCTTTTGTGTCCTTATCAGTACTCCACAACCTTCCCCTTTATTTGCCAGGGGCTTCAAATTTTAAATTCCCAATGACGTTTAACGAAAGAAACGCTTTGAACTAGCCTTCTTTCCTGCTTTAGCTTTTGTCTCTGCCCTACATTCTTAACATCATCTGCTTGAACTTCTTTGAGATCTGGAGCATTTTTCTGATGTTATTTTGGATGTAGAAAACAGTATTTAGCTCTTTCCCGCAAAACACAGGTTTTCACTGTAACAAACATTAAATGTGTGTAAAGTACCAGCAGAAATCATTAAAGCAGTATTCATGCCAGAATGAAAAAAAAAATAACTCTACAAAAACAGTTTGTTTCACATATGAAAGCTCAGAAAAAAATCTGTGCAATATCCAAATAGCAGCCTGAAAACAGTTATACCTGGTCAGGTATTGTACCAGACAAAATTATTGTGGTAATGTTGTGTAGCATATTTGAGGTGCTCTATTAAATCTGGAAAATAACTGTTTTTGTTGTATCTGTATTGGGAAAGGTTGGAAATTGAAATCAAAATTCTCAGCAAGGAGAGACGATATTTTAGATATAAGGAAGCCTTTGTGAAAAGGCACCAGAATAGCAAAATGGTTTTCTGCACTTTATTGTTGAGGCGGTTTCATCTATTATCTGGAAACTATTTTAAAGAGCACAGTAAAACTCAAGCTGTTCTCTGGAGCCATAAAGTTATTGCCTCTCTGGCTTTTCAATCATTAATCTAGACGCTACAGTACTTAAGTTTTTGTCATGTGTCAGCAAAGTCCTTGTGCTGCCTTCCTCTTTCCTGAGCAGGTCTAGTTCATTGCCCAGCACTTGTTAGGGTTCCAAGCCAGCAGAGTGAGCGAAGGCTACGGCCATCTGCCTGGTGCCATTGGAGCAAGGAACCTCATTGTAACTGTGCATATTTTTCATTCTTGGAAATTCTTCTTCACTAACGCACATTGGGCGGAAGAACCAGAAAATTCTTGCAGAAAAACATGACCACTACTTATACTAAAGAAAATCCTATCTCTTAATAGGAGGCATTATTGTAAAAGACGTTTTAGCTAATAAATGAAACCATTGGCTTTTTCCCTTAAAACAATGTATAACAGCTTGGATATTTGGTGGAGGTGGGTTGGACATTTGTGACACTCACTTCCACCTCACTAGATGTTTTTGCTGTAAAGCAACAAAGGCGAAATTTAGTCTTGATTATTTCTCATACATTATCAGAGTGAGAAGCTTGGTGCATAACATCCAGGGACCAAGCCAGTGAAACTACTTGGAAAAAATAAAAATACAAATCTGAGATTTTGGAAGATTGTTGAAATGACACAACACTAAAAACCATTTAGCTCTTGCCAGCACAACAGTTAACTGTACATATCTCCACCATAGTTGATGATAACAGAACAAGCATTTACATCCCAATGGGGGATTAGACTTTGTGACAGTGTATTGAGTTTCTCTGCTATCATCTGGGAGAAACAGTACGGCTAGAGCTAAAGCTCCTCCATGTCAACAGGAGCCAGTTGAGGTAACTGGGGTATCTGGTAATGCACTTCCTGGACATCTCTCTCATGAGGTAGGTGGGATGGATGGATGGATGGATGGATGGATGGATGGATGGATGGATGGATGGATGGATGGATGGATGGATGGATGGATGGATGGATGCTTTATTACATTATTCCATAAGTAGGTGTGGTGATATGGAGGACCAAAACTGACATAATAATAAATAAAAGAATAAATATATAAATAAAATAATAAATATGTATTGGACATAAATAAATAAAAGAATAAATATATAAAGAAAAGAATAAATATATATCCGTGAGAATTTGGGGAATTTTATAAGTTAGATTTTTTTATGACTTAGTTTGTTTTAGCTGGGTTTCATGGGAATGGTGTTAACAAATTTTCATTAAGAAAGTATTCCAACGATCGCCATTTTTTGTACAAAAGCCATTTATTTTACAGATTTTATAAATGGAATATAATATTCCACAAGTAGACTTTGTAAGGTGAAAATACCCTGATAATTTCTTGATGAATGATGGAGTCTTTATGGTTTTTCTAAACTGGCTCCATATATTCTGAAAAGGAACTGAATATTTGTTTTACTAAAACTATTTAACTGGGGATATGAAAATAGAAGACTGATTCTGCATAGACCATCTGAGAATATATTGACAAATCATAGATTTCCTTTTTTAAATCACTCTTTGATTTTACTCTCGAAAGGCCATTTCAAGTCTAAACCTATGGTCAGTGGCAAAATTAAACTATTGAGCAGCCAGCAGTGGCTATGTCTTTGTCATAGGAGGCTATTTCCATTACAAAACCAGCTGGAGATCTGATTCATAAATATTGAACAAGTTTCTCTCTATGAAGATTTGTAGCACAAGTTTAGTCCAAAAATCAGTATGTCTAGCTATCCTTGTTGTCACACAGTAGTTTGCTGACCACCATGTTTAAAGTCAATAATTTGACCAGGATGACTACAGGCATTCACATCAGAAAATATATCCAACATCAAAGCTTTTTCCTGAGGAGAAACACAGCCACGGGAGCAGAGAGACCTTCTGAGCAATGTAAGAATGTCATTTTGTCACCTGAAGTTCACTCTATTCTCACTCTTGCTATTCTTGCCTTCCAGTCTGTATAAACTGCAGGAACTCTCTTCACCCCCAATCATTTTTTTATCATTACATTTTCCCTTCTGAATTGTCAACGGTCTGCAAATTATTTGTCACTCGGAAACAGGATTGTGGAACTAAATACCTGGATTCAATTAGAATGGAATCTTTCATTTCATGTCTCTATAAGACAGAAATCAAAATGGATGACACGACTGATTTCTTCTTAATGTTAGACATTTGAACCAGTTGTAAACTGAGCCATTGTGACATACAGAGAATGCTTGTTTAGTTACGTTACAATGCGGTAAACATTGCTTACGTATATCTTTTTTTATGTATTTTGAGATATATTAATACACTACCAATTGTTATTTGCAAAAATTCTAAATTGTATCTAAATCTGAGCATTTTGCCACTTAGATTGCCAAAGTCATTATGACTGCATTTTTGATCAATTGTCAATCAGTCGGTTTAGGTAAAAGGTTTGCATTGCTGTCCATTTTTAGATGACAGACTAGAGCTCAGGAAAATATTCAAAGCTTGGCATATTCTTTTATAATATGTTGCTTTTTCTCAACTTTTGGAGGGACCTAACCTCAACATTATTCCGAATTTAATTTCTGAATAAATTAATAAACTACGTAATTATTTCCACTTCATTTTTATTCCTTACTTTATGTTAGTCTATAGCAAAAAAGAAAAAATAAATAAATACAATCCAGTGAGGATTGTGGTTGTGAAAGAAATGTGATAAAGTATGAATACTTTTGCAAGAAACTAAATAGTCTAACAATTCTTTCCATATATGTTACAGTCCTAATTCAGCAGTTCTCACATACATATATTGCACCTTTAACAATGCAAGACAGTAAGTGGCCACTGTTGGAATCATTAGTGGGAAAATATGCAGGCTTGGTTCTCACTTCCATTATCACACCTAACAGCCTTAAATAGAAAAGAAGCCTCTATATGCTGCATATGGTACACAAAAATGTTGATGAATAAATATTTAACACCATTAAAGGTGGAGATGATAAACTGATCACTTTTTATTTTACGTTAAGATTTTTTACTCAAAGATGACGATGTTCCTTCTCTTTGTCTGTAGATTGAGTTTCTATTTTTTTTTTTTTTTTTTAAGTTGTTTAGGTTCTATACTTCACAACCTTGAACTTCAAGTGAACTTTCACCACACAGATATATTCAGTTGTAAAAGCAAACCAGAACACTTGAATTAAAGCAAATGTCCCACTGTGCCTGCTGGACATGTACAACGTTTGACAATTGCCACCACTGACTTTTGTTCTGGTAGGTCAGCACAATTTAAAGTTTGTGTATCTCCAAGAAAGTCAGAAGATTTAAGGAGATAACAACAGTTGAGTTAAAACTCTTGTCAGCTTTGAGTAAAGTTTCCCAAGTTCTTAAATTCTTTATGGAAACTAAAATTAATGATAGATTTTACATTGCCAACATGCGCTCTTGTGCTGTACACTCGTCATCCATGGATAAATAGACTCTAAAAAGAGGCAAAAGTTTAATTTGAACTCTTTCTTCGTGAATCTTGTTCCCTGATCACAGATGTGATAAGTATTAATGGGAGATTATTATCATCATTTTCATCTCTTTGGAATTGAGACACACAGGGAATGACAGTTAATTGCAGGGTACTGCGTCTGAATATCTGCCATAAAATGGGGCTTTAGCGCAGGCTCTTATTAGAGATGTGGCATTTTGAAAGCTGGTAGTCATGGTTATGTGTCGCTGTTATGTTATATCACTGCAGGTTTCAGTATCCGTTGTATTCTAAAATAGGCAGCCAGGCTTAGGGCATGGAAATCAGGTTCAGGCTTTGCAACAGAAAAAAATCTCCTGCCTTCTCATTCTTGTTCCTTTTGTGGTTCTCTGAAAATACCAGCATCCCTCACTCCATCCCTCTACATTTTTTTTAATCCATTCTTCATCTTCACCTCTAATATCCTGTTGTTTTTGCTTTTTCCCCTCTTCCCTCTCTTCACACCTCCCACTAATTTTGGGCCCCTTCATTAACACCCACTCTCCCCCCAAAAAATAATAATCCAGAGAGAAATGCCTGGTGTGTTTGAACCCACAGTGCCACCAAGTGGCCCATTAATGACATGGTACCATTTGAAACCGTCCCCCTCCCATTAACTTTTGTTCTACAGTATGTGTTCATTCAGGGCGATGATGGATCTGTGGCGTTAGAGAATGAAGGTTACAGGAGCTCTGGGTGAGATGTGGGCATGTGAAGTGAACAGGGCTGATGAAAGAGGGTGAAAGACAGAGAGGGGGGCGCGGAGCAGGGTAGATGAGAAACTAATGGAAAATAATAAAATACTACCCTTTTTTATTTTTCATACACACTTTACAGAGCAGTGAATTCCGTTCATCTTCTTTTTGCTTTTAAAATGTTGGTTCAGCTGAGAATGAAGCTCTCGCTCAAAAAGACACAAATATAATCACAAACCTGGGGCATGAATAATCTCTGAAGCAAAAAATTAACAGTGAGCCACTGCTCCTCTGAAGGCAACAAAACATTGGCAAAAAGCCCAAGATACAAAGGAATGACTAAGAAATTTTTGATGGGACATGAAGAATCCACAGCTGTGTTTAGGCCAAATGGGCATCAAGGCTAAACTTTAAGCACGTCATGTCTTTAGTAGGTTTTAGTAATTGATTGATTGATTTCTATTTTCTTTTTGTTAAGTATTGATTTGAGATATCATCTTTATGAATATCTCCAATTACAGATTGAAGCGCCGGTAAATATTTAGACATTTGTTCCTCTTGACTCAGTTCTAAAACTCTGGTACGAGCATCACGTTTGTTTTTTTCTAGTGATGCACAGAGTACATTTCATGAGCAATTATTTGCGAGGCAAATGTGAACAAATGATGAAAAGCTAATAAGCAACAAACAGATAAAAGATGAATTGTCCAAGCCCATTCACTTCTGCTTCTGCAGTAGTGAAAACTGTTTATGGTGTGTTCATTTACCTCCAAAGTCAGGACTTGGATAGGGTAATGAAGTAGAGCGATTTTTTTGTTTTGTTTGTGCATTAAATATGTATATACCCAATAATAATAATTAGTTTCAAGAACATTATGGAATGTAAAGTATGTATGTCTGCAACTATGTACATATGTTCCTGCTATGAAACTTAGAACTAAAGCTGCACACACGTGAAATTCTCAAGAAATTATTCTCAAAAACAGGAGTGTTGTCCACCTTTATCTTCTGCACATCTACCAGGACTCGTGATTTACAAAAACATGCAGTTTAATTTATTGTTTAATTTATTTTTAGCAAATTTTATTTTTTTCCAAACCCTGAATTATTTCAGCATGTGTTCACATTTTATTTATTTTTTTTTTCCTGTGTCTCAGCTTTGAGTCAGACAAGACGGGGTGTCGGGTAAAGCCTTTGATGTTTCAAAAATGACTAAAACCAAACTTTAGGTAGACCGTGGTGTCATTAAAAATAAATCCAACATGTTTTATACTTCTTCCTTATCCATTGTTGGCACAGCCGCTATGAGGAATCTCATCGAAAATCAATACTAAGTACTGAGCTTCACTAACGTAAAGCTTAGTACAAATGTGCGATCATTGTTCAGAAAAAGAAAAAAAAATCTTTTAACAAAAATAAAACATAAAAAATCCAACAACTTTGAACAAGATTGTTAACAGAATAAAGCTGGTTTAGAAACTGGATGGATGGAAAACAACATTTTTTTTAGAACTTGGTGAAAAACAGATACCTGTTAGAGGGGATTGCACTGTGACAGAACCATACTCCATTTCTGAGTTTCTTTTTTTCTTCAAAAATTGCTTTGTGATTTACTGTTTGAAGACTTTTTGTCCTCAATTTGATCTGAAATTCCTGTTTCAGCCTTCACCCAAATCATTTTGTCAAAAATAAAAAAAATAAATTTTCTTTTGAATTTGTATTTTTCTTTTACTTTTGAAAATGGAAAACCAAACAGAAAACATTTTACAGAAATACATTTTTGACTCCCATAGGAGCATTAAAGCAACATGGTGACACTTATCAGTTAAAATGTTTGTTAAAATTGTAAGTCAGAATGCATGTTTAATTTCCCACCATTCTAATTGTAATACTTTTAAAATTAAAAGTAGCAACATAAAAAAAAAGTGACAAATTCTTGAAGCACTTATGGAACATTGTTTTAGTTAATGTTTGCCTGGGAGTTATTCTATTAATTATATTAACAAGACAGAGATGGCTCAGGCTTTAGTGACAGATTTCCAGTTTGAATCCCTGGTGTCCCTGTGTCCTTGAGCAAGGCACCTCACCTGCTTTGCATGGTAATGGTCAGGAGGCCCAGTGGCACAGACTGAATGACAGCCTCACATCTGTTACTCTGCGCCAGGGTTAGACTTTTCCTCAAGAATCGTGACTTTGAACAACCCCTTTTTTTTTCTTAAAAACCCTCAATTGTGGTTAAATGGAAACAATTCTGCAAAGATGTGTTGACCAAAGTCCCCTCGCTGCAGTTTCAAGAATATTTGCCCGTTATTGCAATGCTTGACGCCAGTTGTTGCCTCCAATTGTAACGCAACCAGTTATTAGATTATGGGAGTAATTACTTTGTCGGAGCACACAGCCTCTTTTCTCTCTTAACCATTAAAACTAGCATTCAAAAAACTGTTTTCTATTTACTCTGTTTCTCTTCATGTGATATTTGAAGCTGTTTTAAAGTTTATAATGGGACAAATACTGTTAACGGCGCTGTAGCTTTATTCAAACATGTATTTTCACTGTATGCTGAGACTATGAATTACATTCTTAATACCCCAACTTTGTTCAATTTGTCCTATGATGTCACTGAACATCCAAAGAGATAGGGTTAGGTGTTAGTCAACAAGAGTCAGTGATGTCAGTGAAGAGTCAGCATGTTGATGATTTGCTGGATTGGAGGGGAAAAACTGAAACACACTGCTGTGCACTACAAAGAAGAAGAAGAAAAAATGTTTTTGCAATCAATAAAGTCAGCTTAATTTAATGATTTAAAAACACAGGGCAGAGACCCTGTTCACTTATTAAGCCATTTGATAACAGAAACATTTACTGTGCAGCACAAAATTTAGATAATTTTCTCAAATTGGACTAATAGTAACATTGGCCATTGTTCAGTAGTCCAAGTTTAACCGTGGGGGTTTGATTGGGTTAATCTCGAAATTTTAGGCTAAAACATGAAAAGGACTGTTTTTTTTTTTGTTGTTGTTGTTTTTTTTCTGCTCTTTGAATTCAGCGATGATCAACAAAGAAGGCGGGACCTAATTTTATGTATGATGGGCTATCATTGCATCATTAAGATCCTCAAAAAGAAGAAAACTATTAGGAATAAGAGCGAGTTGGAATTAACCTGGGTTATGTTGGTCTGCTTTATTTTGTTTTCCTTTACTTTCTTTATGCTTAGAAGACTTTCCATACATCTTTAAAGTACAAGGACAATGATACATACTTTAGATTTAATTTCACAAATACTTTCCATACATCTTTAAAGTACAAGGACAATGATACATACTTTAGATTTAATTTCACAAATACAACTAGAGAGATGTGGCAAACATTTGTAAACAGTGACCCAGGGTCATCATTTTGTAGAACCCTGCAATTGCAACTTTTTGTGTGTCTTTTGATCTGGGCTTTCACTGTTGAAAACGTGTGAATTCGTCAGAGAGCATTTGCAAACTAAAAAATGTCACAGGTCCCACAGAACACAGAGAGTTCAGGGATGAAGATGAGTCAAAGTTAAAAGTTATGATTCGATAAGCTTTGAACTTCTCGAGTAGCAGAATCCAATACGTCATCCAAAAATGAAAAGAGTATGGCACAACTGCAAACCTACCAAGAGCAGTCAAATTGGTCATTCATGTGAGATGGAACCACCAGCATTCCCACAACATGGTAGTGGCAGCATCAGACTGTGGGGATGCATTTCAGCTGGGATACAAAAGCTTGTCATGGTTGTGGGGAAGCTGAATGAAGCTAGTTGACCATTCACCTTCCAGTAGAAATAAAACAATAGATGCACACCCAGAGTTACGAGGAAAAGGCTCACAACAAAGCCAATTAATGTGCAAGCATCGCCAGTCAAATTTCAGACCCAAATTCTTGGAATATGTGGAAAATATAAACATAAGGTTCCCCAAAGCTTGGCGTTTTGAAAACTGTGCGCCGTTTCGTCCGTGTCATAATTATGCACCAATTTGCTTTGGTCTATGACATAAACTTCCAGTGTAATACATGAATGTTGTGGTTATAAAATTGCTTACTATCCAAAGTGTGTAAAAGCTTAAGAGGTTTGAATACTTTGCTACGCTCAATAATTCTTCTTTTTCCACCTTCCTGGAAACCAAGAACAGGCTGATTGGTCACTCAAAAAAGAGCATGATTGTTCTAACCTAAAAAAAGAGAGAGAGAACCTTATCACTGATCAAACCACTTGATGCAGCTCTTTTCGAACAGCACCATTAGGGTTTCTGTCTGATGGACATGCATATGCAAGCGCGCACACACACACACACACATCAGTTCACTAACTCTGTTCAGACTTTCCTTTGCCTCTTTTTTTTTCCCTTCCTCCCCCATCTGTTTGTTGTGCTCCACCTCCCTGGGCTCTTTGAGTGCATTAATCAGTCAAACCACAGCGCCAGAGCTATTACTCATCTGGTCAGAATAAGAAAGAGAGGGAGAGAGAGTTCATAACAGAGAGGAAGAAACAATGACAGAGTGAGAAGAGAAGTTAGAGGGAAAGCTGGGAGGGGGTAAATCGAGAAGTGCAGAGAGAGAGCTGCCCCGTTTTCATTCATCTTTTAATATCTCGATTACCTGAAGGCTTTTCATCTCCCAAATCCATCCATCCATTCATCCATCCATCCATCCATCCATCCAGCCTCCTATTCAACCAGCCATGCATCCATTCATTCACCTATTTATAGATGCCACTAACTCTGACTCTTTCCCAGCTAATCATGCATCCATCCTTCCATTTCTCTTTTCATACAGCCCCCTGTCTTCTCTCCATCTCTCCATTTCCAGCTTCCTCTATTTGTATTTCCTTCCCCATCTATCGAAGTAATAAGTTCAGCTTTTCGGGGGCCGAGAGAACATATCAGTCCCACAAAGAAAATATTTTTTTTAGTTGTTTTGCTGCTCAGCAACAGGGCACAGGAGAGAGAGGGTGGAAAAATATGTTCTTCAAATTCGAGGACTACAAAAAAAAGAAAAAAAAAAACATTTGCATTGTCTCTTTCTGCTTTTTGTTCTACACAGAATAAACTATGAGAGACTAAAACATAATGAATACAAGCAGCCAAATGGTGAGCTTTTACACCTCAGTAAATTGTCTTTTGCTTTGCTCCACAGTCAGAACACAAAAAAACTTGCTGATTGACAGAGAAGTCTCCATGGCAAGTTGTTGAGTCTTATTTTTCTCTATATATTTCAAGCAGCTTGTGTCTGAATATAGAAATTACAGGAAGCACAATGGAGCTAATAAAAACTGAGCAATAGCTGAGCATTACAAAAGGGAACTGTCAAAGGACACGATATGTGATTGAGCCTACATGTGTGAAGAAGAATAGACATGTAAACTTCACATAATGTTTAATGACTAACAATTTGAGCTGTTTTTTTTTTATATTTACCACTAGTTTCAAAGATGTTTTATTTCTCAGCAAAACAATATGCAGCGTAAACCAAAAATGTCAAGTGGATTTATTGCAATTACTAATGAATCTCAACGTGCATAAAGACACACCTGTGAGCTCTACACTGGGCTCGTGTGTAGAACTTGTTCTACACACGAGCCCAAAATGTAGACACCAAAGCCACGAGGATATGTTAGTGATGCTCAAGTTGATTCATTTTTGACTTATCTTCAGTCAAAATGGGCCTTTGACAAATACGAAGGATGACATACATCTGCAATGTCTCCTTAATTCTCTACAGATTTAAGCCAATTCTCCTAAAATTTTATTTTTTCAAGAAACCACCACCATCAGTGTTTCTCAATTCCCCTCCTCAGGGACCACTGCCCTGCAAATTTTAGACGTGTCTCTGTTCCAGAACACCTGATTCAAATGAATGACCTCCTCCGCATGCCATCAAGTGCTGCAGACGCTCCCACTTATTCAAGTCAGGTGTGTGGGAGCAGGGAAACACCTAAAGCATGCATGGAAGTGGTCCCTGAGGAGGGGAATTGAGAAACACAGCATTAGAGCCTGAGACTGTCATGATTGAGATGATTAAATTCAGGTGAGTAATTAACACACCTGAGCAGCATCTCTATCACAAGAATCAGCTGTATAGGGGAGAGAAAAAAAAATAAACTAGGAGATACATAACACACAACTACCCTGACAAAAAGCTAGAGTCAACTAATCTAAACTTTCAGGAGCAGTGGTTCCCAAATTCAAGGTGGGATTATCATCTTTACTTCAGAATATTAATAAAACGGCTCCCTTTCTCTCTAGCTTCATCACTGTGCAGGCGGTGGCCAATCAGGCTGCAGCCTTCTTAGGTCTCACAGTCACCTCGTAGTGCTTTGACTTGATTCCACGGTGTGTATGTAAAACTCCTGTACATGTACGATATTTCACAAATCTAATGACTTTCAAGCAGGTTCCTCACACCCAAGGTCATTAGTAAAGTTAATATGATTGACTTAAAGCTGCACATGCGTCTGCAGACTGTTATGTGTGCCATGTTAAGAGTAGGAAGCACACCATTACCCTATTAGTTCAGTGAGTTTATTTATTATCTAATGTATTTTCAGCACCCCTGTAAAAAGCTAATAAGGGATGGAAAACCGCCGCAGACAAGAAGTGTGACATTTACATTTCATTAATTTGAATGAGGCTCTTCTTCCAGGCAACCTAATTGAAGTGCAACAGAAGAAGTTTCAAAATCCTACCGAGAAGCAGTATAAATAAAAGATAAAGTATTTCGGGATAAATTGGACAGTGGAAGAGAGGATGGAAGAAATAATTTAATGCCACAGCAGTCAGTATCAGCCAACTTGGAAAAACGAAGTATAAGTGGGATCCTGAATGGTCTTTTGGATGAAAACCATGTCAATCTGGCACAATTGAAACTGGACAGTGGCCTGGTGGCATGCACATGTGGATCCTCTTTGCAGCCTGCTTTGCCAGTAGCAAGCAGATTTTTTCCATTCAGTAGAAGCAGCCAGTTGAGGGTCTGTGCAAGGGGGAGGATAACATGGAAAAGGCCTTAGCGCTGTTGGTGGGGCTGGAGAGAAGACTTGCTGGAGAGGGAGCTGCAGCAGCCCAAACAGAAGGTTCTGGAACCAGAGTGAGTAGTTTGGAGCAGGCAGAAGTCTGATGTTGGCTTCTGCAGTATCCAGGTGTGCGCTTCTCTGCAAATTGTTCTAATTTTTTTTTTGGCTTTCTCAGTCGTGGACACTGTGTGATCTGAGATCTTCAAATGAGAAAGAAATCACAAATTTGCTGCATGAAGGCAAAGTTTCAAGTTGGAAGCCAATGCTTGGCTTGATGGGAATCGAATGCAATGCAGAATATATCAAGAACTGTATTATAAATGATACAAAAAACAAAACAAAAAAACTCTGGTTTCTTAATTTAGTAAACAGCTCAAAGCTAGGATGCAAAATAGACCATGTTTGTGTACAAATTACAGCTCCCCTCTCAACCCACAGCCCAAGTAAAATATATGAGATGAAATTAATAAATAACAAACGGCCTCAAGGGTATCAAGGCACTCACCACCTCCTGTGTTGAACACACAAAAATAGTTGCCGGCCGCGGGGATAAACTTGACATATTTTGTTTTTCTCAAATTAATGATTTCCTGCACACATAGACATCTAATAATGGTCTGCCAGGCAGTGATTGAGAGGAAACGGCTACAGATGCCTCACTCTCAAGTTTACATTTTGTTTTCCCCATTCTTACTCAGTTTTGAACTCCAGCTACTCCCCTGCTGCTCATGAATCTCAGGAGAGGCAAAGAATGGCATCGCAACAAAAAGGCTACGTTTTTTTGTCTCTTTGCCGTTTGTGAATGATGCTGTAAGTATTGTTTGCCAAGTCAGAGTGTGAGCGCATTTTAGTTTTATGTTCATCTGAATCATTTGTTATAATTTGTTTGCATAAATTACGCAATTTAGCCTGCCCACCTACTGATAAACAGATCTACAACTTAACTTTGTAAACAGCGGAGGAACAGAAAGTTGGCAGCAGGTGCATGACACTTGATGATGAATGATAAAAATAGGAATTAATTTTACCAATGATTACCTTTGTTATATAGTTATTTATAGACTGGCCACTGCTATAAAGAAATTTTGCCCAATTCACATCTTCCTTCAGTGCTCCGTATGGAATTTCTTAGTTTCATATTCATCCGGGCCAATCGGCAAACAGAAGGAGATATGAGCAAAGACATTGATTGTACTTGCCTGTATGGTTGGAGTTCAACAATGGCAGTGGAGGAAGTGAAGGAAGCCATTCCGTCTATATCGGTCATGTTTCCAAATAAAGTAGGAGCAAGATGAATCATTCATACCTTTTATCGCCGGCAAATGTCAGGAATCTGGTCTGTTGTGTCTTTGTGCTCCTTCTGTGGTGTTGGAATTTTCAGGAACCACTTAAAGGAGCTCCCAGGCGGATCCAGCGTCGTTCAGCTTGGCACTTCTCTCTTCGCAGTAGGAGATGGTTGTTTACAGTACAGCTTCACAGATGGGACGTTATACACATTACAGCCAAACATTTAAACAACAAACATTCAGTTACTAATGGTTTCTCAGTGGCAGAAGGTTCAGACACTGTACAAAGGAAAGCAAAGAATAAGGACCTGGTTTTTATCAGGCTAGTTAATTTGTTACACATCCAAAAACCATTTATGTCAGGCATTTGCTAATTGCTGGTAGTACAGTGGAGCTCTGTTAGGCAGAAGACTGCAGCTCTAAGGAGGAGCTTTGGGAAACTGGGCAGTACTTTGTAGTAGCGAGCATTTAGGCACTATGAATAGCTGCCATGGGAGACTCAGGAATTCCTCAAATATGCATAAAAAAAGCAAAGCAACACTCCAGCTATGTTTTTGATGAAGGAATAACATGATGTAGCTCAAAAAGGTGTTTTTCTTTTTTTAATATGCGCTCATTTTAATGAATTAAAGAAGTTTGATCATGAGGGATTTGAGGAATGAATGTTGCTCATAACTAAATATCCTTATGCTTTATACGATGTTTGATTTTTATGTATTTATTTTTTCTGTTGACATTCTAGATACCTGTTGTGCTACATTGTCCTCTACATAGCTTAGTTATTTTAGGATAAACTTTTTTTTGTTTCACAATAGTCAGCTGCGGTTCAAACCTTGGGTCCTTATGCCGTATTTTCAAAAGATGTTACCCTTCGTACAGTAACACGAACCATAAATGAAAGCTAAAGTGGTTCTTCAATCTAAATGCTGAAGTGTGAACAGTAATTTGCTCACAATGATTGGACATAGAGTCAGCAAATATGCTACATATCAATCAAGGAAAGAAAGGCAGTTTCTGAAGGCATAAGTGTGCATTCACAGGTCCTGACTGCTGATCTGATAAACAGTTTTAGAACTTTCTTTGGTCTGCGTTAAGAGGGACAGATGGCGGTGAGTAAGTATGCGGATCGCTGATTGCGCCTCGACGCTTGACACTTTATGCATTTTGAATTAATTGCATTATATCTTTTATTGTAAAGTCAGTGTATTATGGACACCAATTATTCTCAATTTCTACAGGCGGTATAACACTACTCAGCTTTTTGCTCTCTGCTTGGCACATATCTGTACCTCTGCCAAGTACCTTCCTTCCTTTATCCCTCTATAATACGTTTGTTGCACTTACCGCCCACCCATTTTTCCACACATACACACACACACACACACACACACACACACGCCCATCCACACAAACAGGAGTGACCTTGCCTCCCCGGGGAAGGGCCATGTTTAATTGTTCATCAGCACTTTTCTCAGCGTTCCGCAGGCGGTGAATTAAAGGAGAGGAAGAGATGGGGAGAAATGAGCATGGAGGTAAAGAAGTTAGCTCCCTGGAGGATTCCTGGCCAAGAGGAGAGCAGAACATGAGACAGGAGGAAGGAAGAAGAAGGAGGAGGAGAAGAAGGAGGAGGAGGAGGAAATCCAGGCATGTGCTTAATTGTTTTGGAAGCAGATGGAAAAACAATCGCGCAAACACATTCTCTAACTTAATCAACTCCAGCATGATGAGCATTTTGAGAATAAGCCCCACAGCGTTGTAATTGTTCCATGTATATGTCTCGTTAGATTTCGACTAGAGAGCAGCGGCACTGATATATTGTTAACAATATGCTGAGTAACTGGGGAATGATATGGTATTTAAACCGTCATAAATCACCGTGAAACATTAAACCATTGCTTTAATGTTAAATGTATTGGTCCCTCAGCTCTGTTGTGCCATGCGTGCTGACTAATCGTGTGCTGACCAAATAGGCTGTGATGTGTGAAGTGATATTTGCTGATTTATTTACATCCTTCTCTCCTCTACCCTTCTCATCCACTCTTTTTTTTATTTTCCTCTTAACACCAACTCTTGCCTCGTCTGTTTCTCCTCCATCACTTTCACTCTCTGTGTATCTCTTCCTCTTTTTTTTCGCCCTCTTTTCCTGCTCCAGACCTCCGACTAGATGGGGTGGCAGATAGTGATGAGCCAGCAGTGGCCATGCTCCGCTGCTTTGGCTAATGGAACTCCACTGTCTCTTCAAGGCCTCACAATATAGTCCAGGACCAGAGCCTTATCTTGTCATCTGGGTGTGGATGTGTGTGCATGTTTTTCAGCAGCGTGTCAAAGACTAGCACCTCTCAGCATGTTTAGGATCAAAGAGAGCTTGCAAAAAACCCACGCAAGAGGTGAGAGAGTGTGTCTTTTGATCCGTTGTAGTTAGAACATTTAAATGGCTCTCCTAAGACGAGGTGTGGTGGTTCCTGTTTCCAAACACGTCGTGATTAGGTTTCACTCTATTGAACCTAATCACGCAATGGAAGTGTAAAATTTTACACTTTATTGATAGATATTTTATGTGTTTGATCAACTTTTTTAATTAATTAATTTATTTTATTTTATTTTTTACAAATAAATGCCTGGATATGATGACATGCATTTCTATTCAGCCCCACTGAGTCAGTACTTTAGAAAACCAGCATTTCCTGTAATTGACAAAGTTTTGTGGAGTATGTTTCTAATAATTTTGTGTATTCAGACATGGAAATTTGTGCCTGCTCTTATCCAAAAGCATTTTAAGTTCATTTAGATTGAATGGAAGGTTTAATTTTTGACATGTTGTCTTGATTCTTAGTTTTATTAGGTCTTGACCGACTGGATCAGTCTATTAAACGAGTATATTTTGACCTAAACCATTTTGTTGGAGTCTTGTTTTATCTGTAGGTCCTTTGTTCATTTGGAGGCGTACCTTCCCATCTCATATCTTTTACAACCTTTAAAAGGTTTCCTTAGGATTTATCTGAGCTTAGCTCCATTCATCACAGCTTGATATATTGCTTTAATCTTGAATCTGCGTTACACTTTTCCAAAATGTTATTCCTGACCTGTCTGCTATACTTCTTCATTTTCATGATTCTGTCTGTTCACTATTTTTGATTTGTTAAATGCTTTGAAAAATCTGACCTCTTCCACCTCACAACTGTCCACAGCAGACAGCAGTGCTCAGGCCATCTAGCTTAAATAATAATAAAAACAAAAAAATGATAGACATATGTTAAAATTATATATATATATATATATATATATATATATATATAAAATGTGCAAAAATCTAAATCAACAACACCTGGATGTTTAAATAAGGATTTACAACTTGTATAACTTTACCAAAGCAATTTCTCTCACCCTGGTTTTTTAACTGTGCAGCAGGAGATTCTTACCGACAAAGCAGCCACCCACAGATCCAACAGATTTAAACTGAACCATATTCTGATGGAGTACTCCGCAGGAGACCCACTGAGGCTGATGGAAAGTTGTATTACCGTGACAGCGGCTTACTGCAAATGGGCAATACAGAAAATCAGCTAAAGGTCCTCTTAATAAATGTAAAATGTGTAATTCAAGACTCAAACCCATGCTGATTTGATTATGTTGGTTATAACCTGTCTGCTGTGCCTCACAAGTGTTTCTTCCCATGAGACTTTGATGTTTTTTTTTATTTTTTTATTTTTTTTTATGGTTATTACTTCAAAGATTAAAACAACTAACAAGGAAAGTAATCTAGTTCTATTAATCTGACACTACTCTTGAATTATTTTACTGTTTTATGTACACGAGCTGGGAAATCATGGTACATCAAACACTGCAAGCAGCTTTTAAGATTAGCTGCATGAATTCTTCAGAAACTATCCATAGGATCTGTACCAACATCTACAGTTTTAGACATACGAATCCAAAAATATCGAGTTAGCTGTGTATAAAAACAGAAAGGAAACTTACAAAAAAATTATCTTTAGTATTTTTTTCCCCTGCATTTTGATATGTGTAGTAAATGAGCCTCGTCACAGAGAGTAAAACAATACACAAGTGAGAGAGTGACGTGTCAATTGAAGGCGTCTTAAATGAGCTTCAGCCTTCATTATATGTTAAGAAAAACATCTGTCACAATCATAATATTAATGAAATTATCAAAGCAAGAACAGTTTTGGATTGCATCATAGAAGGGCACTGTTGTGATAACGTGCCAGAAAAAGTTGGAGCGTCTTAAGGAGACAGAGGCCAAATTCAAGGCATCAAATTGTGAAATAAAATTTCTTTTAAGTTACCTTTGGTATAGGCAGCATTTTTATAACAATCTAAGGTGACATAGCTTTTACAACAAAATGATGCTAAGTGCCTGGAAAATACACAGTTGTCTCCAGTTCTCCTGTTTAAAACAAGAAATTAGTTTCACAGAATCTTATTTAGGAGTATCAGAGAAAAGGGGTGTCAGAGAAAAAGGTACCTTGCTTTGATAAGCAAGCTACCCATACCTATTCCCCCGGTTCTATTCTTTTACATTCTTATTTTTCAAATTTTTCATACTGACTGCCTCCTGTCCTCTTTCATGGCACTCATTTTTATTTCGCTGTGGTTCATCCCTCCCTTGTATTTCTTTTGGTGATGTGACACTTGTGAAGTCACTGGAACCACTGGCAAGCGGCGCTCACAGGGAGGCTGTTTTACAACTCATCCACACCCCTAATAGTAATTTCACACTCGAAAAAGGCAGCAATCACAATATGCTCTCCATGCATTTTAAGATCCCGAGGTTGTCGGATGACACAGTTGAAAACATTAAAGACAGCTTGAGTGGTTTTGATGTATGTGATCCTTCACTTTGGCTGTCCGACCCTTTAGTTGGTTAGAACAGTGTTAAACGACAACCGTCCCACTTGGTTGTTGTTCTAATTAAAATCAAAGCAGATGCAATTCTTTCCACTTTGAGGGTGCATCTAGATATCACACTGCTTGATTCATTGTATCACACAGTATTCAGGCTCAGAAATCTAGAGTGATTTATGGCCTCAATTTATTAGTCAAGTGGCCCAAAGTAAACAAATATGATGAAAAGTTCTTGTTTTGTGCTCCTGTTTGAAGTTTTATTTTCATCTATTCTGGCTCATTTTGATTTGCTTCTGCCAGACTTTGCGCTCCATGGATGCACTTGAATAAGATTTGTTTACTTTGTCACACTGCCTGCAGCACTTCTCTTCCATCCAGGTTTATTTCTACATGTTGATAAGTGGGAAGGTTTATTTTTTTTTTCTTTCTCTCTGCCTCTCTTTCTCTCTCTCTCTCTGTGTCTTTGTTTTGGGGCTGACAGCATTATTTGCAATGGAGCTTTATTTTGGTGGGTTCTCAAAACATAGAGTTTGATGCATATGATTGGAACTTGCCTTAGAGAAGAGGTGCAGAAATATTTTAATTAGTAAGCAGGGTTTTTTTGAACCTTTGATTGACAGCCAGATGAATGTGAGGCTTGAGGCAGGAGAGAAAAAAAGTGACTGCATGAGTAAGAGAGCGAGAGGAAGATGCGTAGAGGAAAGAACACAAAACATTTTAGGTGGATGATAAAAGATTTTATGCCAAGGAAAGAAACTTAAAGCACACCTGATTTGAAATGGTTGTTTATTCTGACACAACCGGTATCTAACTGCTTCTCTGAAAACATCTCCAAACATTGTTGTTTAAAATGCTATGTATTGATTAACACCCGAGTTATAGTTAAATAGACAAAAAAAAATATTGCCAGCACTCTTTTATCCCAAATTCAAGCTGTTGTTTCATTTCCCTTCTTTTTACCTTCATACTTTATCTTGCTGAGTAATTATCATTCCTACTCTGTGAGTCTTCTCACAAAACTACAAGGTTTGTTTTGGGCAACACTTTTAAATAAAAAAAAGCTTTTCTCCAACTAACTACTGTCGCATCATCAATTCCTCCACAGCTGGAGTTTTTGCTGAGCCGATTTCCCCCTTTATGCCCTTATAAGATCTTTTTTTTTTTTTTCTTTCAACTCCACATGTTCCCAGATTTTTGGATTCTGTTGCTCCATTTTCAGGACCAAATCATAACCCCTGCTAAATGATGTCACATGCTCCATCAGACAAGTTGAATGAGAGTGGAAGAAGGATAAACTGCATTTATTTTTTAAGTGTATTGCTAAACACCAAATTACTATAAAGCTGAACATCAATACCATAATGTCAATATCTTTTTTATTATCTTTTATTTCCACCAAGTGTCAGTCGCATAGTGTGTTATTTCGAATTATAAACTTGGTACAAAATCTTTACACCTCTTTTCCAACAGATACCAAAAAAACAAATGTTTTTAAGTTAACTATAAAAAACATTTGTCTTTAAGTTATGGTTGCCTTTTTCATCCTGTGCACCGTTCTCCCTTTGAGTACCAGAAGGTCCCACTGTTGGTTCTATCTTGTTTTCTTTGTACATGTAGATGTATTTGGTTTTATTTCCCACCCCAGCCTGCCTAATGTCACGTTGTCAGAGTTTGGTTCTTTGGCCTCAACTTTCAAGGAAGCTTCAAATTCATTAAAGAGATTCATTCTTTTGTCAGAGGAAGCTTTTCCAGTTTCATCTGAGTTAAACTTTTTTGTCGTTGTGACCTAGAAAATGCTTTTTATCAGCTCAAGACTTCATTGTTGTAATGTACATTATATCAATAAATGCAATACCTTAATGAATGTTTCCTATTTCTGCTGATTAATTGGTACATAGGATAAAAAAAAAGATGAGACTAAAACCTCTTTTAACTGGAAGCATGCAAATAAAAAGAACTTACTGCAATAAAAATGCAAAAAGAAAACAAGACAAATTTCACCTTGTGAAAGACAGACTGACTCATCCTGCCACCGGCTTATTTTTTTTTTTTTGCCTTATAAAAATGATAGTACATCTAACTTTATTTGCATGAGCAGGAAAAAATATCCTGTATCTAAGAGTTGACTTGTCTCATAAAGTTTAGCAATTTATTTAAAGCAAATGCAAAATTTGCCCAAGCTATGATTGTAAAATGCATTTTGAAGATCACAGATGTTTCTAGTTGGCAGGCTTGTTACTATGGCAGCACATTTTTTTGGTCACTGCCAAAGAGTGTGTATTCACAGTAGTGAGGCCACAGAAACCTTAAATTCATGTTGGCATTTAGCAAAACGATTTCTACCTTGAAACCAAGAAAACATGTTATTCCCACTTCACATTATATTGCACTAAATATTTATTGGCAACAACCAAAAAGAAATTATTTTGATACTTAACCCATGCAGGGCTAGGTTACTCAGGTTTGGATTTCTAAAAGTAGATTCAGAGTTCCCATGTTGGAAGCTAAAAGGAATATTTCTGGCAAGCAAAAGCACTGAAGACCTCTGTGTCTGTTAGTAAAGCTGTAATGGCGAAGTAATTAAACAGAGCTGTTGGCTTAAATGGCACAACATGGTGTGCTGTGGTGGTGCAGGGGTTAAGCACAAACCACATATGAAGGGCTTAGTTGCAGGTTTGATTCCCGGACTGGCGATCTTTGCTACATGTCTTCTGCCTTTTAATTGTCACATCTTCTAGTGGTTTTATTGGCCACTAGAGCCAATAAAACCTTTAAAAAAATGCATAATATTTACAGAAAAAAATAAATAAATAAAATTTTAATAGATGTTCCTGTAGAATCGTTACTCCAAACACAGACCATCCAGCCACAGGGTGTTATTAGGAAATAACAGTTTTGTTTAGTTTTTCAGGTCCAAGGTTTTAGCTTTTCAGTGATCTGGTATTATGTTCCAAATTTGACTAAAACAAAAGTGTATCAAACCACACATCTCAGATTTCAACAAATACTTTTTTTAAAATAAACCAACATAAAGCTAAGATAATAAAAAGTTCTTAAAAAACTAGCTTCACCTCAGAAATATGCAAAAATGGTTCAAAAAGAAAGTATTACATTTCCAAGTGAAATGCTTTTTTAGTACTTTAATATAGAGTGCAGCAGCACTTGTTGCTTTTTAAAATGAGTTTTCAGGATTTTTGACACTAGTTGCTGTGATTACATGAAATAGAAACCTAGCCAAAAGAAAAGGAGAGAAGTTATGCAGCAAGGTTTCTCGGGTCGGGGATTGAATCCCACATGGCAATGTTGAGGACTAAAACTCTCTACATCAGGGACGCTCATTCTACTATGTCTGGAAACATTTTGTTTCTTGGTGGGATTACTTGTGTTGAAATAAAAACAGGAGACATTTGAAAGAAGAAAACATAATATTTCACGTCATCATATTTGATACTGTCAAGTTATTTAGACAAAGCCTGTATAACATGTCTGACTGCGGATTTAGGTTATTTATACAAACTAATGTCAAGGCACTTTGAAAGACAAATTCGATTTATATACAAAAAATATGTACTCAATTCATTCCATCATTCAGCACTAAAGTAGCATTACATATGTTACTGTAATACTATAATATATTGATACAGGCATCAGGCAATTCAGATTTGAAGATTTGATTTTGATCACTGATTCAGTTACTGTTAATGCTGTTTTTCAGTAAATAGTAATCCTATCTATTCTAATCTACTTCTCTTTTAAGTGTAATTGTTAACTCAGTGTAAAGTAAAATGGATTAAACTGATTTAAAATAATGATTTTAATTAACACACAAACTGGTTGGTTTCTATCATTTAAAGTAACTAATCATCGTCAACACGTTCAGTTGATTTGATCATTAAGAAGCATGAAAGAGGACCAGAAGAAGGGTTTCTACTGTTGTTTAAAATCTAATAAGAAAAAAAAAAAAAAAAAACACAGATGTTGCCTTTCAAAACACAAATTCCTCCATTGTGTCTGCATATCAAATAACCCCATATGGAGTCTCCGTTCCAGCTTTGACTGCCATCCAACTATCACTGACAGTGTTAATGAAGAGAGAGCAGCATCCAGTTTTTTTGTCTTTGTCTCCTCTCACCAGGGTGACGCACAAACACAGATGCCAACCAACAACACCACTGATCCAGACAGTAATTAGTTGTTCATGACTCCCTGAAATGTAGCTGGCCCGCCTGCTGTGCCTTCCAGTCTGCTACCAGCGGAGCAGACAGTCATGTAAGCACAGATTCACATGGAATTAGTCTGTAATGCGCCATCCTAATTTTACACAAAAACCCTTATCAAATCCTGAGATTAAACTGAGGTTGTAATAACCTGCCACTACTTAGCGTTATTACTTCATGACTAATCTTATTATAATGTACCGTAATTAAACATAGATTTTCAGGTCATCTTATACACACAAAACACATATGTTGGACATCGGCAAATTGAAGTGGCACATTTTATTTTAGCAGTAGAAACTAAAAGAATCTGTGTCTGTAGATGTTGCGGGTTGTTTCAGTCAGCCATATAAATCACAGAGTAAGTCATTGCTCTCTACTGTGGAAATAACACACAGATAGACTTTAATATAAACAGAAATGAGTGACATTTAAGACAAGTGTGTAGGCTCCAACATTATCGTGCATGTGTATTATTCCATCCGTCTTTATCATCTTTTCATTTCCGCCTTTTGGCTACTTTGAAAGTCATGGAGGTGCCGGCCACCGCCTTGATTTGTTGCCGTGCATTGTGCTTTCATATTATGCGTGAGGCAGCATCTACTGTGTTTCTCTTCTTCTAAACATCGGCAATCTCTTCTTCGTATCGCTCTCATCTTTATTTCCTGTAAATCTTTATGGCAAGCTGTTTACAAAGTTGACATACAGTGCTTAAAAAGGTGTGGGATTTTATTAATCCGCTTACTTCTCCTTTATCTTCATCGCTTCTCTTTATTCAAGGCCTGTTGAATCATAGTTGCAAACAGAAGTTTAAATGCATATTTTA